>NW_006399945.1:5360663-5363717 GCF_000299155.1 Elephantulus edwardii
AAGCAAGATTGTGTCATCTGCATAATATAGGTTGTTGATGAGTCTTCCATCAGTCCTGGTACCACATTCCTCCTCATAAAGTACAACTTCCCAAATGATCTGTTCTGCATATAGATTGAAAAAGTATGGAGACAGGATACGCCCTTGACACAAACTTCTTCTGATTTTGGACCATGCAGTGTTTTCCTGCTCTGTTCTGAGGACTACTTCCTGGTCCAAGTATAAGTTTCACATAAGTACAGTCAAGTGTTCTGGAATTCCCATTATCCTTAACATTAGCCACAATTTCTTGTACTCCACATAGTCAAATGTCTTTCTATAGTCAATGAAGCACAGATCAACATTTTTCTGGTACTCTTTGCTTTCTGCCAAGATCCATTTGACATTGGCAATAATGTCTTTAGTGGCATGACCTCTTCTAACCCCACCTTGTATTTCTGGTAGTTCTCTGTCAATGTACTGTTACAGTCATTTCAGGATAATCTTTAGCAGGATTTTGCTAGTGTGTGAGGTTAGTGATATTGTTTAATAATTTCCACACTTTCTCAGGTCCCATTTTTAAAAAATGAAAATAAATATAGATCTCTTCTAGTCTGTTGTCCAATTGTCCTCTATATTTCTTGGCACAACCTGGTGAGCTTGTCCAGGGAAACATCTGCTTGTTGAAATGTTTCAACTCGTGTTCCATCAATTCCTGGGCTTTTGTTTTTTTGCCAAGTCCTTCAGAGCTGCCTAAACTTCCTTCTTAATCACCATTTCCTCCTGATCATATGTTGCTTCTTGAAATTCTTCTGTGTCAGCCACTTCTTTGTGGTATAATGAGTCTATATATCCCGTCCATCTTCTTTTAATGCTTCCTGAATCATTCAATATTCTACCCATAGCATCCTTAAGTGTTGCAGCTCATGGCTTGGATTTGTTCTTTAGTTCCTTTAGCTTAAGACATACCAAGCGAGTTTGGCCCTTTTGATTTTCTGACCCCTATTCTACCTGTTCCCCCACATTTCTCTATTACCCTCCTATTGTCACAGTAGCAGTTTATACTTGTCACAGTAGCAGTTTACACAGTATTTGTCCTTCAGTGACAACATAATGCTCTCTATATTCTCCCATGTTGTGTGTACTTTAAAAATACTTCATAGTGGGGGGGGAGGGGGGAAGGGGTTGGGTGGGGAGAAGGGTGCAACAATGAATGAATGGAATTCCAAAATCTCTGTAGATGTTCATTGAAATGAAAAATAAATAAAATAAAATATATAAAAAACAAACAAACAAATATGTATGAATGAGAATTCCAGAACATTTAATTGTGCTCATGCATAAAATGTACATAGACCAAGAAGTAGTTGTTTGAATAAAAGAAGGGATATTACATAGCTTAAAATAAAACAAAAAAAAAACCACAAACAAACAAAACTTCATAGTTCTATAGTGCTACATAGTATAAATATACCATAGTTTTTCTATCCATTCCAATTTGGTAATGGATATTTGGGTTATTTCCATTTCTTGATACTGTGAATAATTTTGCTGTGATCATAGGTGTACATATCTATGTTTGTGCCTCAACTCTGATTTCCTTAGTGTATATTCCCAGCAGTGAAATGACTGGGCCATATGGGATTTCTATATGTTCAGCTTTTCTTGAGAAAACACCAGACTGCTTTCCATAGTGGTTGTACCAGTTTTCAGTTTTGCCAGCAGAGCTTGAGAGTTCGGATATCTCTGTATACTTTCCAGCATTTGTTGTTTGCTGCCCTGTTAAACTTTGCTACTACTTAGTGGGGTGAGATACTATCTCATTGTTGCTTTGATTTGAAAGATACTGAGAAATCATTGTATCAGTTTTTCCTGACTAGCTGTAGATGAAGGATTTGAGGTGAGTCATACAACCTGTCTGAGATTATGTTTCCTCATCTACTAAGTGGGTGTACAAACACCAATAATAACTACTTCCTCAGGTGTTATCCTTCTAAAATTAACGATGTTGAAAATCTGACATGTTTACAGATGTATGATAAGGCAAAGTTCAGAAAATGTTTTTAAATGAACAGGTAGAAAAGATTTTTTTTTTAATATAAGGGCCAAATACAATTTCTATTGCAAATAGTCAATATTGTTGACTACAAAAATGGCCAAAGACACTACTGAAATGAATGAATGTGGCTAGACTCCAATAAAGCTTTACTTGTAAGAGCAGGCACTGAGCTGAATTTAGCACACAGGCTAGAGGTGGCAACCCCTGAGAGACAGAGCTCGCACTTTGTTAAGTGCATCTTCACTGGGAAAGTCTTTCTGCCTCCTCCTTTTCCTTTCCCTGGGCACAGAGCTTGATGACTCAGCCGAAGCCTTATTTTTGGAGCACCAGCTTTTGTATAGCAAGACATAGCTCACTAGAAGAGTTTAAGACACAGTCATCTGCACCAGAGGGTTGGGGGAGCTAAAAGTACATTTATAACCACAGCCACAGCCATCTTTCTTTAAGAACATGTTTATGTCTGCATTTAGACACAAAGATGCACACATAAAATGATGCAGGAAAAGGAATGTAACTGGAGAGAAACATAGATCAGTGAATTTCATTGAGACTCTAATGGGGGACTGGATGTAAGTATAAACAGCACTTGATATTTACAGCCCAATTCTGACTTTTAAAGCACGCTCATATTTATTTCACTTATCACCCTGAGATTGGGAGGTTGTTTTGATAGGCTTAAAAGGAAACCAACACATACCTTGTTCAGAATCTGATTGCATGCAGATCTTGGGTTCAAACACATTCAGGGATTGTTTTATTAACCCAGTTTTGTGCTCTCTGTCAACCTGAGAGAAGGCACACAGCCCTGAGGCCAGGTATTGGCTACTCTGAGCTTAGCCAGAGAGTAGGACACTTATTAGATACCAAATATGCCATTTTCTTGGGGGGGGGGGAAGTTTTATTCTCTTGATTAAAATTACATCTGCTATATGGACTGAGGCTCGATGTCAAGAAGAGAAAAATTCTCACGACTGGACCAATCAGTAGCATCAGGATGGATGGTGAAGAGATTGAGA
>NW_006399945.1:5363817-5370927 GCF_000299155.1 Elephantulus edwardii
ATTGAGATTGTTCACAGCTTCAGTTTGCTCGGCTCCACGGTCAACACTCTTGGCACCAGTAGCCAGGAAATAAAAAAACGTACTGCGATGGGAAAGTCCTCTCCAAAATACTCAAGAGCAACAGTGTCTCTCTGGAGACTAAGGTCCACCTCATACAGACCATGGTTTTTGCAATCACTTGTTATGCATCAGAGAGTTGGGCAATGACTAGGGAAAATAGAAGGTGAATTGACGCCTTTGAGCTGTGGTGCTGGAGAAGAGTATTGAATGTACCCTGGATTGCCAAGAAAACAAACAGATTCATCATAGAGAGGATTAAACCAGGCTGCTCCTTGGAGGCAAGGATTCTGGGGTTTAGCCTGACATACTTTGGACATGTTGTAAGGAGATACCAGTCTTTAGAGAGAGACATCATGCTGAGTAGAGTAGGGGGACAGTGCAGGAGGGGAAGACCCTCTATGAGGTGGATTGATTCAGTGACTGGGGTACTCGGGATGGGTGTGTAGGTGGCAATGAGATTGGCACAGGATAGAGCACGGTTTAGGGCTGTTGTACATAGGGTCGCTATGAGTCACAAACGACTGGACGGCACGTAACAACAACAACATTACTCTTGGAAAAGTTACCACCATCTTAGTGACTTAAAACAACAGAAATTTATTTTTATACAGTTCTGAACAGGTCATCAACAGGCCATCAGATTATAATCTGTTTTCTTGCTTTTTTTTTTTTAATCTGTTTTCTTGCTTTGTTTTTTTGTTTTTAATCTTTTAAATATTGCCCTCATTCCTTGACTCAAGACCTCAATGCTTATCTTCAAAACCAAAACTATAGTATCTTTCAATTTCTTTCTCTATTCTACTTCCATTGCCACATCACCTTCTGTCTGACTCTAAATCTTCAACCTTTTTCTTGTAAAGACTTTTCTTATGCCCACTTTGACAATCTAAAATAAGTCCCCCCACCGGCCTTTATACCCATACACATAAAAAGGAAATCAGGTGAATACCACTATCATTCAGATATATGCACCAACAAACAGAGCCAAAGAAGAGGAAATAGAAGATTTCTACCAACTTTTATAGTCGGAGAGTGATCAAACATGCCATCAGGATGCATTGATAATAATAGGCAACTGGAATGCAAAAGTTGGGAACAGAGAAGAACATTCAGTACTTGGAAAACATGGACTCAGTGACAGATATGGAGCTGGTGAGAGAATGTTGAATTTTCCACAATCAATGACTTATTCATTGCAAATACGTTTTTTGAGAGACATAAACGCAGGTTATATACATGTATTTCACCTGATGGTATGCATAGGAATCAGATTGATTACATTTGCAGAAAGAACCGCTGGAGAAGCTCAATATCAGTTGTGAAAACTAGGCCAGGAACTGATTGTGGAACAGACCACAAACTACTCATATGCAAATTCAAGCTGAAGCTGAGGAAAATTAAACGGAATCCACAGGAACAAAAATATGACTTTGAGTCTATCCCACCTGAATTTCAGAACCATCTCAAGAACAGGTTGATGCCTTGAACACTAATGAGTGAAGACCAGATGAGCTGTGGGAAGATATCAAGGGTATCATCCAGGAAGAGAACAAATGGTCATTGCAAAGGCAGAAGAGGAAGAAAAAACTAAAACGGATCTCAGAAGACACTCTGAATATTGCACTGGAGAGCAGAGAAGCCAAAGCAGAAGGAAGAATTCATGATACTAAGGAGATGAATAGAAGAATTCAAAAGGCAGGATGAGACAACAAAGTAAAATATTACAATGAAATGTGTAAGGAGTTGGAGTCAGAAAATCAAAAGGGCCAAACTTGCTCAGCATTTCTTAAGCTCAAGGAACTGAAGGACAAATTCAAGCCTCGAGTTGCTATAATCAAGGATGCTTTAGGCAGAATATTAAATGATCCAGGAGGTATTAAAAGATGATGGAAAGAATATGCTGAGTCACTGTATCAAAAGGAATTGGCAAACACAGAAGAATTTAATGAAACAACTTATGAGCAAGAGCCTATGGCGATGGAGGAAGAAGTTCAGGCTGCTTTGAAGGAAATAGCAAATAACTAACCCCAGGAATAGATGGTATACCAATTGACATATTTCAGCAAAAAGATGCTGCTCTGGACGTGCTCACCAAGTTGTGCCAAGAAATGTGAAGAAAAACCACTTAGTCATCTGTTCCTATCCCAAAGAAGGGAGACCAACAGAGTGTGGAAACTATAGAACAATATCATTGATTTCACGAGCAAGCAAGATTCTGTTGTGTTGTTGTTGTTATGTGCCGTCGACTGTCACAGCACATCAGCAGAGAACTGCCAGAAGTCCAGGCTGGGTTTAGAAGGGGTCGTGGTTCAAGGGATATTGTAGCTAATGTAGATGGATCTTGGCTGAAAGCAGGGAATACCAGAGGAATGTCTATTTGTGTTTCATTGACTGTGCAAAGGCATTTGACTATGTGGACCATAACAAACTGTGGCTGACTCTGAGAAGAATGGGCATCCCAGAACACTTGATTGTGCTTATGAGAAACCTATACTTGAAACAAGAGGCAGTCATCAGAAAAGAGCAAGGAAACACTGCATGGCTCAAAATTGGGAAGGGCATATGCCAGGGATGTGTCCTGTCTCCATACCTTTTCAACCCGTGTGCAGAACAGATTATCCGGGAGGCTGGGCTCTATGAGCAGAAATGTGGGGTCAGAATTGGTGGAAGACCTATCAATAATCTGTGTTATGCAGATGACACAACCCTGCTTGCTGAAACTGAGGAGGACTTGAAGCGCTTGCTGCATAGGGTCAAGGGCTGCAGGCTTGAATATGGATTGAGGCTCAATGTCAAGAAGACAGATTCTCACCACTGGACCAATTGGCAGCATCAGGATGGGTGGTGAAGAGATTTAGATTGTTCACAGCTTTAGTTTGCTTGGCTCCATAGTCAACACTAGTAACAAGGAAATTAAGACACGTATTGCGATGGGAAAATCTGATGTTAGGGACTGTTCCAAAATTCTGAACAGTAATGATGTCTCTCTGGAGACTAAGGTGCATCTGATATGGGCCATGGTCTTTGCAATCACTTGTTATACATCAGAGAGTTGGACAATGACTAGGGAAGATAGAAGGAGAATTGATGCCTTTGAGCTGTGGTGCTGGAGAAGAGTGTTGAGAGTAACATGGACTGCTAAGAAAACAAACAGATCCATGCTGGAGAAGGTTAAACCAGGCAGCTCCTTGGAGGCAAGGATTCTGAGGCTTCGTCTGACATACTTTGGACATGTTGTAAAGAGGGACTGGTCTTTGGGGAGGGACATCATGCTTGAGAGGGTGGATGGACAGCACAGGAGGGGAAGGCCCTCTATGAGGTGGATTGATTCAGTGACTAGGGTAATCGGGATCGGTGTATTGGAGACAGTGTGATTGGCACAGGACAGAGCCTAGTTTAGGGCTGTTGTAGTTGCTATGACTTCCAAGTGACTCGACGGCACATAACAACAACAACAACATAATCACAGGTACAAGTCACTTTTACCATATTAAAGTATCATATTAACAAATTGCAGAGGTTAAAATGTGAACATCTTTGGGGGTGAGGGATGCCATTTTTCTACCTACCACAGACACCAAATTAAATTTGGTTTGCTAATACGTATACAGGAAGCTCTGATGATCTAGTGGCAAGAAGCTGTGCTGCAATCTCAAAAGCACCCAGTTGAAATCCACTAGCCACTCTGTGGGAGAAGGGTGAGCAATCCCTTTCTATGCAATTTACTGCCTCTGAAAACCCATTGAAGGGTCAGTTAAGGTTTGATTCTGACTTGATGGCAAACAACAAGAACAAGTAGGTATACCTGTTCATTTATATGAATGAGTTTAGGTGGTCCTATGTCTCTAAATATCTCCTCTCAAAAGCCTACGATGTCTGAGTCTTAGCCATTTAATCTTTTAACAAAATACCTTTATTAAAATCAACATACCCCTAGCACTGTTAATGTATAAAATTGTCAACTGTTCTTCAGATTTCTGTCAACCTGCAGCTATCTTGGCAATCAGCAGAAAGTGACTCAATTAAATTTTAGGGGAAAATTAGATATGAGTTGTTTTCCCAGTGTGAGTCTGCACAAGAAACTACTGTAGAAATCTTAACTAGAACTAGAGCTACTGAGGGTGATTTTATGACAGTGAGTGGTCAAAATCTATAAGGGCAGCGCTTAAGAACAAAAAGATGGCAAAAGATGGAAATTTGAAAGCAGATTCTTTTTTATTTACCAAGAATACTTAGGACTAGTTTTATGACTAACCATTTACATTAATTTATCTCTTATTATGTGTCAACAATATAGAAAAAACATTCTTGGTTACAAGTATTCTTGCATTTACCCTCAGATCCACGGCTTAGGGCAGACAACTTTATAGTTCTCTTACAAAGCTTGGACTCTTAGATATGATTTGTTTGTAATTTCTAGTAGCCAAGACAAAATCCAAATAAGTCCTATTTCTCCATTCTTCTCATTATTGGTTAGGGCCAAGCATGCAACCATATAATTCCACTTGTCTCCATCTTTATCCCCTCCAGTAACAGACATGTGCCAAATGCAGAAGCAAGTCTTCCTGGAGATTTAAGAAAAATCAGAATGAACTTCTACTCATGGTACCAATGTTTTGTTTAATTCCCTATATTTTGCTAACTTTAATCTATGTTACGAGAAGCTGAGCATGTGACCATATTAACTACATTTTCCAGCTTCTCTTGCTAGTTTGTTGAATCTAACCAATGGAAGGAATTGGCAAGAGAATGGAAGGTAAAAGGATGAGAGTTGTCAGGAAATTTTTCTATCTCCTTCTCTACTGTGGCCTGCATTTCTAGAAGAAACTGTTTTCTCCATGTTTCCAGTTCCCCTTAAGTAATATTACTTTGTGAATATTACAATATTACTCTGATAAATATCCCCTGATATGAATAAAATTCTAATGGAAATCTCTTATATATCCTGGTAACTCCTCTCTTTCCTACATTTCTCCAGACCTAGCAGTGATAATGGTTTCCTGATACTTTTAAGTCCTTGGATTATCCCATAACCTCTTCTTTCAATTTTACATTCCTCCAATATCTTTGTAAGAGTCCTTCATATTAAATTTTCTTGATGCACATCAGAAGGAAGGTTCAACAAGGACTGGAAAAGAAAAGGTGAGAATGGAAAGAAAAGACAATAGTCAACAGAACATTGATGTTGTTGTAATGTGCCATCAAGCTGCTTGCAACTCATAGCAACCCTATGCACAATAGCTCTGAACACTTTCCTATCCTAAGCCAATTGCACAGACTTTGACACAACTACTCTCGCTACCCCAGTTACCCTGTCAATCCATCTCATCCAGGGTCTTCCCCTTTGAACTGTCCATCCATCCTTCCAAGCATGATGTCCTTCTCCAAGGACTGATCCCTTCTGGCCACATGCTCAAAGTATGTCAGACAGAGCTCCAAAGTCCTTGTCTCCAAGGAGAAACTTGGTTTCTCTCCAAGACAAACTTGTTTATTCTTTTGGACAGTCATTGATATTTTCAATATTCTTCTCCAGTGCCCACTCAAAAGCATCAAATCTTCTTCTGTCATCCTTAGTTATTGTTCAGCTCTCTGACACATAGAAATAATTATGAAGAATGTTGCCTGGATTAGGTACATCTTAATCTCTGGACTGATATCATTGCTCTTTAGCATTCTGGAAAGATTCCTGACATTTTATACAGGCTTGAAACTGCTCATTTTGTCTCTGGGTTGGTTCTGTTAGGCAAAAGGCTAAATTCTGCATAGGTTGGGAAGGGGGGAAATTTGAGGCTCCAAATGTCACTGAGTTCAGTAGGTTGCCCAGTGTTCCTAACTTCTATGGAGACCTAATCTGTATTTATCTAGAGGAGATTGGTATAGGTCATCTTCTATTTGTACAAGTGGCCTAGAAATACTTTGTTTACAAGATTCATTTTTATTGTTGAGATTCAAATACTGTCATAAAATATCTTCATCACAAAAAAAAAGAAAAGCCAAGTACAAAGTTGCCGTTCTGCACCATATCACAGAGGGATGTGGAAACATTATTCAAATGTGTTCAGGGCAATCATTGCACATCCACTTGCAGACTGTTGTGGACTTAAAATAGCACTTTCCATTAAAAGAAAGAAAAGTTCTTTGCTAACAAAATTAGTGACTGTTCCCTTTGTTGCCTTCCTATACAGACTCCAGCCCCTCTGTCAGACTATCAGAGTTGTATTTTTCCAGGAAATGGCAGGGACAAGCAGTCCATATGCTAGGGAATGCAAGACAACAGGAAGAAAGAGAGCTGTGAGCAGGAGCCATAAAAACTACCTTTCATGTGCTATTGCCAATGATTCTCCATCAATTTGGGTTTGCTAGTACTACATGGATGTGCCTGAAGAAATGTAGTAAGTACAGTGTTGGAGAGGGAGAATAATTCATAAAAAGTTCAAGTTACTAATGAATTTTAGCTTTAGCCCCTCTAAATTGCCTATTTATATTACAAATTAAGAAATTCTGAGTCGGAAGAACTCAGTGACTTTCTCACCTAGGTCACTCAGCTACCAGGAAAGAGCAAACACTTGGATCCTACTCCATCACTGTTTGTAAACTCACATTTAGTATACTCCTATGCCTGAGAAAGAACAGGTCTAACAATTTAAATTTCAATTCTTTTCTTGTTAGGAAGACTCCTCCTCAGAAGCTGATTCTGTAGAATACTCAGATGATCAGATACTGAGAAATCTTTTCCTTTTACTATCATTTATTTTTCTATAATTATTCACATACTTTTTTGATTCATGTATATTTTGTTTTATAAAATAATTTCTGCCTATTGTGTTTTATATAATTAATTACTATTTATCTGGTCCTTTTATCTCATCTCTTCAAGTTCCCATTTGCACTTCCCTCCCCTCCACTAATCTCTACTGTCCTTCCTTCTTCCATCTCTCTCTTCTTTGCCTTTTAAATAAAATACTGGCAAATAGAATCCAACGATACATAAAAAAAATAATCCACCATGACCAAGTGGGATTCATAACAGGTATGCAAGGATGGTTCAAC
>NW_006399945.1:5377662-5396247 GCF_000299155.1 Elephantulus edwardii
GAGAGACAGGTCTTTAGAGAGGGACATCATGCTGGGTAGAGTGGAGGGACAGCGCAGAAGGGGAAGACCCTCTATGAGGTGGACTGATTCAGTGACTGGGGTAATCAGGATGGGTGTGTCAGAGGCAATGAAATTGGCACAGGATAGAGCAGGGTTTAGGGCCTTTGTACATAGGGTCGCAATGAGTCGCAAACGACTCGACGGCACATAACAACAACAACAACAACATCTCTAAATTATTGTTGCTATTAGGTACAATTGACTTAAGCATGGCTCATAGTGACCCTACCAACAAAAGATCTGATCCACTCCTGGTCTGCACCATCCTCACACTTCCTAACACACAAGAGCCGGTTGCTATAGTAACCATGTCAGTCCATCTGGTTGAGGGTCTTCCTTTCCTTCACTGACCCTACATCCTTCCCAACATCATGTTCCTCTCCAAAGAATAGCACCTCCTAGCAATATGTCCAAATTATATGAGGTGAAGGCTCATTTTTCTTGCCTCCAAAGAGCACTCTGGATGCACCATCTCTGAGATCTGTTTGTTTTCTTGGATGTGCATGGGATGTTCAGTGCTCTTCTCCAATACCACAGCTCAAAGGCATCAATTCTTTTTCTGTCATCCTCATTCATTGTCCAGGTCTTGGATGCATAACTAGTAGTTGGAAAGACAATGACTTGAGTCAGATGAACCTTTGTCCTCAAACTGACATCACTACTCTTCCATAATTTGGAAAGTTCCATAAGTGAAGATTTTCCCAGCACGATGTATTAATTGTGGATCCAAACAAGATGTTGTTGTTGACAGTTTCAATCTCTTCTCCATCCCTCATGACACTGCTTATCAGTCCAGTAGTAAGAATCTTTGTTTTCTTGACATTGAGACACAATCCATACCGAAGGCTTCATTCCATGATCTTCTGCAAAAAATACTTCAAGTTCTCCACACTTTCAATAAGCAAGGTTTTGTCATCTGCATTGATGACAAGGTTATTGATGAGTCTCCCTCCAAACTTGATGCCACATTTCTCTTCATAGAGTCCAGTTTCTCAGAAAATTTGCTTAGCATATAGTTTGAACAGGTATGGAAAAAGAATACAACGCTGATACACTCCTTTCCCTATCCCAAACCATGCAGTACTCCCTTGCTCCATTCACACAACAGCTTCCTGATGCAGGTCTAGGTTCCTCATGAGCACAACCAAGTGCTCTGGCATTCCCATTCTTCTCACTGTCAGCCACAACTTGTCATGATCCACACAGTCAAACACCTTTGCGTAGCCAATAAAACAGACATTCTTCTGGCATTCCTTACTTTCAGCCAGGATCCATCTGACATTATTAATGATATCCCTGGTGCCATGGCCTCTTTTAAATCCCACTTGAACTTCAAGCAATTCCCTCTTTACATACTGTTCCAGCCATTTTTAAATGATCTTCAGCAATATTTTGCTTGTGTGTGATATCAATGATAGTGTTTGATAATATCCACATTCAATTGAATCACCCTTCTTGGCAATGGGAACAAATAAGGAGTATTTTAAATGCTCTGAGGTAGTTGTAAGAAAACATAAATTAATCCTCAAAACAGAGTTAGGAATTCATCAATTACTTTAAAACAAAGATTCGGTTCACGGAGATGAGATTAATGGAAACAGAACAATCAGAACAACGAAAGAATGAGATTGTCAATCCATTGTTAAGAACGTATAACTAATGCCACTGAAAGACATGTGTAGAATACTTTGGATGAGGACCTAAACTAGTGTGTAAATCTTTATTGAAAACACAGCATTATGGGGAATTTAGTTAAAGTCACATTGATCATTTGGAAGCGTTGAACTATGAGCTAATATCATCCATAATAATCATCCATAGGTGAGAATTAGAAATGAAGCTTAGGCTAAAAGCATAAAATTAGTTCTATCTAAAATGTCTCCTCAAATCTATGGTAATAATCATCAGCCTCAGACTAGAAGAGTTGTCTTCTGAAATTGGATTTAGAAAAATAAATGGAGTATTTTAAAAGGGGGTGAAGAAAGCTTACAGACAGTTCAGGAAGATCAAACTTGAAACCAACTTACAGCTGATCTTCAGAGGGTCTTTTTTGAGACTGTAAGTGGAACAGGAGGCAATTGCCCATCTTTCTACTACAGAGCACCTGATGCATTTGAACCAACAGAGAGATTCATTCCACCTTTGGGTTTATCAACAGGATTTCCTATCCACTATGTTACCTGCTAAATCAAGCTCATGAGTGGATTTCAAGGAATTAAATTAGAGGTGTTTGTAGGTGGTTCAAATTGTCAATGCAGTTGTATTCTAACAAAAAGGTTGACAATTTGAGTCTGCCCAAAAGTTGTTGTTGTTGTGTGCCATTGAATTGGAACCAACCCATAGCTGACCTTCCAATTGGTTTTTAGAGACAGTTAATTACACAGGAGGAAATTGTCTATCTCCCAGAGAAGGATTTGAATCACATTACCTTTGGGTAGACAGAGCAGCTCCTTATCACTAGGACATCACAGCGCTCAGACCTGCCAAACTGGGAACTCTATGAAGCACAGATGGCTATGACATACAAAGAGGACATAATGAGTCAACATTTACTTATTCGCAGCTGGTTTACCTAAATGGGAATGAAGGATACTACAGACCTATGTAGATCGCACTTACTTTTCTGGGTCATAAAACATAGAGCTTGGAGATACTGTCTAGTTGATCTAAACTCATAGAAACACCTGGAAGAACAGAATGGCTCATAGGATTCTTAACTGTGGTGTTTATAGAAACTGAATACAATTTCTTTCTACCTCAGAGCTTCTGGATGGGTTCAAACCATCAACCTTTTGTTTAGCAGCTAAACACTTAACTATTTGTATTACCAGGGCTACTTCTATATAACTTACTGAGAAAAAAAAATATATATAGCATATAAGATGACAGCAGGATGGTCTTGACATCAGTAAAAGAATCACAATGGGGAAATTGCCTTCTTTAAGGGAGTGTAAAGTTGAGAGGACCACTATACAGATTAAAGACAAGACTGGGAGCACTCTGGAAACAAAGTCCACTTTGAATTACTAACTGGCAGGCAGAGTTAACCCAAGCTCATGTCAAGTTGCGGTCTGAACAGCTTTTTCTCACATGAGCCTATACCGGTCAAAAATGAAATAAAAGCTGGGAAATATGGAGAAGGGAGGACAGGCTGTGCCCAGTTTGCATGAACCTGGGTTCAATAAATATTTAGTAGAAGAAATTGAATTTGAATAAAAATGCATCAAGCACTACTTGTACTTAAAATGTCTCATGACCATAATCCTTTCAATATTTACTGCCTTACTTAAAACTTGTATTTTATTTATAGTTAGTCCTTGCTTAGAGAAGCAAGGATTTCCCGATTTAGAAGGCTGATGTCACGTTCTCTTATAGACAGTGTAATACATCACGACTCTTAAATAATATTGTTGTTGAGGATGTGTGGGTAAGAATAGTCTTTCATGAATTGTGCAGGACAGCAAAATACCCTGTTTAGTGTAGTTGTTCTCCTGAAACATGTTCTAAACAACTGATTTATAAGTGGTTGCTGTCTCAGAAGTTCATGCACAGAGGGTTGTGTGTATCTTTCTGTGGGCACATGCACATGAATTTATGAGTTTGTGTATTTACTCAGTATTTCTCAAATTCCCTTACTATCACGTAGAATGCATACCTAATCTTTCTGAAGGCTGATCCCCAAGTCATTGCTTTTGTTTTTTTGGTTTGTTTGGTTTTTTTTTTTAAAGTATTAAGAATATATGCACTTATTCTCATCCTCTATCAAATGAGAAACTGCCTGAAATAAATGTTTCCAGGAACACCTTTTACACTCAACCCATTGTACTCCCTGAAGAAATCAGCAGTGCCACCCATGGGCTTTATCTCTATTGTGTGGAGTAAATAGCATCACTGAAGCTGAATTTCTCTTCTATTTAAAACAGAAGCAAAAAGAATTGGGGAGAAGAGGACCCATATGGTTATTTTGTGATTACAGAACAATCAAAAAGATGGAACCCTTCCCAGGAAAAAAAGGAAGGACTCTCATATGCAACTCCACACCACTTTCCTTACAACTCAGCTAGGTCAACTCAGGTAACACGATCACCTCAGAGGGCAGAAATATTAAAATCATAGCTCTGACAAGCAAGCCATCCTCTACCCCTTCTCTTAATTATGAATCTCTGCTTCTGAGGTTAAGGGGAATAATATATATTAAAGGTTTTCTAAATCATCTTTCCTTCTGAAGCAAAGAAGAACAAAGAAGATCTAAGGCTATTAATCCAATGACTCATAGGTGGTGAAATTCATCTTTCATACTTTGGACATGTAGCTAGGCAAGGCAAGTCCTCAGAAAGGACACAATAACAGATAGAGGGTCAGTGAAGGAGAGGAAGATCCCCCAAAAGATTAATTGACACAGTGACTTCAGCAACGGACTCTAGTATATCAGAAATGATGAAGATGACACAAGATAAGACAGAGTTCAGCTGTTCATTAGATCACTATGAATTGTACTCAACTCAAAGGCATCTAACAACAAGAACAACAATAGACCACAGATCTTGCGGCCTAGTGGTAGGGAACTGCGCTGCCACCCTGATGGCAGGAGGTTAGCATCCACCAGCTAAAGATGGGGAATCTCCTCACATGTGACTTAATATTTCTGAAAACCCACTGGAGGGTCAGCTATGCATCAGTTCTCAACAGTAGTTTGTGCTCAAGAACAGAAAACCACACAAATTTCCATCTTCACAATCCCTAGACCAGAAGTATTAGATGATGCTCAGCTACCACAGTTTATCTCACTGAGATATCAATTTATGGTCCCTAAAAGTGTGGAGTGGAGTGGGGGGAGCCAGGCTACTCCTTGGAGACAAGAATTCTGATGCTTCATCTGACAATACTTTGGACATGTAGCAAGGTGGGATCAGTCCTCGGAGAGGGACATCATGCTTGGGAGAGTGGAAAGACAGCACAAGACGGGAAGACCCTCGATATTGATTCAGTGACTGCAGTAATGGAGGTAGGTGTGTCAGAGATAAGAAGATTGGTGTAGTATAGAACAGGATTTAGGAATGTTGTACTTAGGGTCGCTATGAGTTGCAGATGACCCAATAGCACATAATGACAACAACAAACAATGAAGAGTGTGGAAGACAAGAACAAAACTCAGTTTTATGAAAAAACAAAACAAAACAAGTTTGGTTCATCTGATAGTGACTGACAGAAAACCTTAGGTCACTCTTTAAGCCTGGAACTGTAACCATCCCATGATTTAACAATAAACAGGTCTATAAGCTTATCCAAAGCAACAAGGAGGATCTCATTCCTTATAATGGCATGAGATCAAAATGGCAACTTTTGCTCAGTTATGGTAATTTAGTGATAAGGATTTGTGCTGTCAATGCAAAGGCATGTGGTTCAAATCCACCAACTGCTCTTTGGAAGAAGGATGAGCAATCTCCTTCTGGGTGATTTTCTGCCTCTGAAAACTCACTAGTGGGTCACTAGTAGGTCAGTTCTGAGTAGGCAGTGCACAAAAAGAGCAAAACTCATCAGTCACAAAGGGATAAGGAGAAAGAATTAATGGGATTGGAACACACAGGAAGTGAGAAGAGTGCACTTACAGTGTGGGAATTGTAACATATTTTATGGAATATAATGTGTATACATTGTTAAATATAATGTGTATACATTGTTGAAAGCCCAGATCACTTTCTAAACTTTCTATAAACTTTCAAATAACAATAGAAAGTAAAATAAAAACCAAAACTTTAAAATGAGATTAAAATAAGGAAGTGGGAGAGGGCAAAGAAAGAATGGCCAAAAATAAAAACAAAACAAACAAAAAGGCCACAATAAAAAAGAAAAAAATTGAAAGAAATCCACTTTCTCTCCTCTGATTATGAGTTCTACAGGAATGAACATGTCTAGGTCACAACTCTCTTTTGACATCTCCCACTGCAATCTTAGAACAATCTTATGATTAAAACAAATCATAGACATTTCTTCTTTGAAGTTCCTGAGTTAATTGTTTTTCCAGATTTCACTTCATATTCAGAATTTAAAAATCAAAAATGAACAAATGAGATTTGGAAAGGTCTGACAGTTCAGTCAAAAAGAGAATTTAGTGAATCTTCTCCTGGGGGAAAATGAACATAGAATGAATCCTTGGGAGGCCAGAGATTGGAAGAGAAGCTGCGGTATCAATTGAGACTGCCCATCCTTATGGTTCACAGTATCTGTGATCTAATAGAAAGTACATAGAACTTGAAGTGAGAAAGTCTGCAAGTGAATTCCAGTTTTACTTCTAGTGCATAAGAGTTGCGTGACCTTGGAACGCCATTCGTACTTTCTGAAATTCAATTTATTCATCTTTAATATACCTTAAAGATCATAAGTGTTCTATTTAACAACTAAGTATTATGTCATAATCCAATGAGAAAATGCATTGAAAACTGGCAAGTGAAATGCAATTGAAAAGGTGGTATATATTTTAACAGTTTATAAAGGGTTTAAGAAAGCCAGGTGTTAATGAGGCACTGATTTCCAATCTTTTTAAAAATGGATTCTGATTAAGATTGTTATTCAGACTCAACTAACATTTATGAAGTTGCTTTAGTCGTATAAAAAACCCTATTATTTAGGTCCATTTATGTTCATTAGTTGCATTCCGTAGCATTGCTATTTGAATACTTCGCATATAAATTGACAAATGAGCCATTGTTCTAATTTAATTAGATTTGGAACAAAATTTTTAACACATTATGACTTTCTAATTTGCAAATTTATATTTGGACTTTCTGAATTTTTATGGGTGAATAATAATAATTCTTCATAGTTACATAGCACTTAGTAGTTTACCAAACATTTTCATGCATCGTAACTCAGTTTATTTTCTCAAAAACTCTATGGAGTCTACAAAGCATGCATTGCTGTATCTGTTTTACAGATGATAAAGCTAAGGCTTTGTGACTTTCCCAATGTTACACAGTATGTGACCAAGACTAGGCCTAGAAAATAAAACTAGAAGTGTCCTACTCACAACATAGCACTCTGTGTCTCTAATCTCAAATGTCTTTTTAACACTACCCTGGCCTTGCCACTTACATTAAAATACTTACGCTGTGCATATATTACTGTGCCAGTACTATAATTGGAAGATTTATTAACTTACAAATTTGCTATGCCAATACCACTGAAATAATAGTAAAAATCATCCCCATCCTTGATAAACTGGAAATTTTGAAAGAATGAAAGCCATTCTAGCTCCATCCGGACAATTAAGGTCAAGGTATGTAGCCTATCCTCACTTATTAAAGGATTGGGGTTACAGATTGATGTATTAGCCCTTGTCTCTTTGAGCTTAAAAATGTGGATGTTTGTTTGTTTATCATGGATCACTAAGAGCTTATAATCAATTTGACAATAATTGGTTTGCTTTTATTTTATTCATGACCATTGCTTTTAAGTGCATCCTGCATAGAGAACCATGTGATGCCCTGAAACATAGATGTATTTTAAAAAGTCTCTGCCTTTTTATTCTTTCAACCTCTCTTTATTCCATTAGGAAAATTTATTGGCTCTCAGGGCAGACAATATGCCAAATACAGGCAATATGGACACACACATTTCTGTATCTGTTTGTTTTTAAGCAGGTGTTTGAAATCTATTGTGGAATAAAAAAAATTAAAATCTAGGATTGTTGAACGGTAATTTTTTCTTTTTTTCATGTAAGGAGAGACCAGTGCTTGGAGAAGGACATCATGCTTGGGAGGGGGGAGGGCAGGCGCAGGAGGGGAAGGCCCTCTAGAAGATGGATTGATTCGTGACTGGGGTAATCGGGATGAGTGTGTTGGAGACAATGCGATTGGCACAGGACAGAACAGAGTTTAGGGCTGTTGCACATAGGGTCGCTATGGGTCGCAAGTGACTCGACGTTACTTAACAACAACAAAAGTTTATAGTTAATTATAAAGAATAAAATAATTGTGGTATCAGAGCTTAATTCTTAGTTTATATTATAATGATAAAAAGAGACTTGAGATTTATGATACAAAAGTGACTTCACACTCTATAATTTGTAAGGAGTAGGAAAGGGAGAGATAAGAATAGAGACAAATTGGTAGATAAGAACAGTTCTCCACCTGTTTCTAGTTTAAGAAAGCATTTGTTGGAACAAAACAAAGGAAAATGTATGGTTTAAAAGAAGGCAGACTGCATAAGGGATGTATCCTCTCTTTCTGTTCACTCAATCTATATGTTAAGAAAATTTGAGAAGCTTAGCTACATTAAGAAGAATGTGCCACAAGGATTGGAAGAAGACTCATCCACAAGTGATGTTATGCAGATAAGACAACCTTGCTTACAGAAAGTGATAAAGACTTGGAGCACTTACATCAGAAGGTCAAAGGCTAGAGCCTTCAATATGGATTCTGTCTGAACATCAAGAAAACAAAAACCCCCTCCTTTGGAAAAATAAGCAAAATCATAATAGAAAAAATATTGAAGTTGTCAACAATTTCCTTTCATTTGGATCTGTAATCAATGCCCATGATTGCAGCAATCAAGAAATCAAAAGAATTCTTGCATTGGGCAAATAAGCTGAAATAGACTTCTCCAAAGTGCTAAAACCCAACACTGTTAAGTTTACATACTTCTGTGTTTTTGATCCAGCCATGATATATTCAATTGATTATTGTACATCTAAAAGTTGAAATATTAATGTGGATGACCCATGAACCATCTATGCCTTTTAATTGTGGTGTGGCAAAGAGCATGAAATCATTCCGTGAACTATCAAAAGGACTGAAAAGTTTACCTGGGAGGAAGTGCAACCAGGGTGTAAGAATGATCAGAGTTTGTCCCACTTACTTTGGGTGTATTTTCAGGAGGGATCAGTCCTTAGATATTATGCTGGGAGCTGTAGAAGAGCAGCAAAAAGAGAAAGTACCTCAAAGAGATCAATTTACACAGTCACTGCCACAGTGGGCTTGAACATGACAAAGGTCCTGAGGATGGTGCAGGACAGAGCAAGCTTCCGATCTGTTGTTCACAGTATCACTAGTTGTAGCCAATTTGATGGCACCTAACACAACAAAGTAGAACTGCATGGCGGTAAGAATATTAGTTGCTTCACAGATTTTTTTTCTTCTTCCAAGATAATAATAGTATATTGTAGAGTTGAAATGCCAGCCTGACTGTACTCTCTCAACCTCAGGTAAAGAGCAAGTATTATAGCTTATTCTATCACTACACAAGCAACACATTTATTAAAAGCAAATAATAATTTCGTTTAACTAGTGGCCTAGTCTATAAGGAGTTGTGCTGCTAACTCAAAAGCTGGAACCTCTCTAGCAACTTGAATCCACCGGTCTTTTAGTAATAGTCTATGTGAGATCAAATTGACAAGTGCAGCTGTTGCTAGAGTAGAACCTTAGGGAGGCAGTGAGTTTATGCAAATGTTGTTCTGTTGTTTGTTGTTATTTAACATCAAGACAAGGCCAAACTCATAGTGACCCTATGTATAGTAGCTCTGAACGAGCTAGCCTGAGCCAGTCTCACTGTTTCTAACACACCTACCTCCACTACCCTAGTTATTATGTCAAACCATTTCAGTCAGGGTTTTCCTCTCTTATGCTGTTCCTCACTTTTCCAAGCTTGATGTCCTTCTCCATGGACCAGAGTACATGAGACGGAGCTTCAAAATACTTGCCTCCAAAGAACAACTTGGTTTCACCCTCTCTAGGACAGATCTGTTTATTCTCTTGGCACTCTGTGGTATGTTCAATACTCTTCTCCAGCACCACAACTCAAGGGCATCAATTGTTTTTCTATCATCCTTAGACATTATCAGGCTCTCTGATGTATAGCTAGTAATTATGAAGATCAGATGCAATTTATTCTCTAGACTGACACTGTTGTTCTGATTAAGTCAGAAAAGGAAAGTGAGTCTAGTATACAATTCAAATCCTGTAATCAACGTCACTGAATTGTGTAAGTTGAAATTGTTGAATTAAGTCTGTGTGTGTTGTAATACATATTCTTGACAACACATAAAATAAATTTCTAAAATTACAAAAATTACAAACCTATTATTAATACAGATTCATAGAGATATAACATCTCCGGATAGTGCTAATGTTTTGCACTCAGCTGCTAACCAAAGGATTGATGGTTCAACCCCATTCCCCAACCCAGGAGCACTTATGGATGAAATGTTGGCCATGAGCTTCTATAAAGTTTGCAGCCAAGAAAATCCTGTGGAGCTGTTCTACTCTGTAATGCACAGAGTTGCCTACCACTAATGTAAGGAATACTAAAATGAAGTGCGTCAAACTGAGTTTCAACACATTTGAGAGGTACTTTGGAATACTCTCCTATAATTCTGAGATAGACAGTGCTATGACACCAAAATCAAAGGACTCCATCTATTTTTGTCATTGTGGTGAGAAGATACAGATACACTCTTATTGAAGGTCAAGTGGGCTCTGGGACTGTGTAGTTCTACTCACAGAAAGCCTGCATTAGTTCCCGAGGTTGTAAATACCAGTAGAAGAAGACTGTCCATCTTCCTCCCTCAAAACTGCTGAGGATTTAAACCACACAGACATTTCACCTTTTAGTTAGCCGTGCAACTCACTATGAGCTACATCAAAAGGTTTGAATAAGGATAATTATAATTTCACAATATGCATATCAGATTATTACAAAAGAAAATCTTCCTCATATTTGAAGATTTTTTGAGCAAATATGTGTTAGTAAATAAGGGCCAAATGGAGTATCCAACCTCCTCTGTAAGTGAGATGGACTCTAGTTTTCTTCTCTAAAGAATATAAAACCAAACCTTGTATGAAAAGTTTACATTAAATAGAAAAATAGAAGCTTCATCTGACGTATTTTGGACATGTTTCAAGAAGGGATTAGTCCTTGGGGAGGGACGTCATGCCTGGGAGGGTGGAGGGACAGTGCAGGCGAGGAAGACCCTCAATGAGATGGATTGATTCAGTGACTGCGGTAATGGGGTTGGTGTGTCAGAGACAGTAAGATTGGCACAGGATAGAGCAGGGTTTAGGGCTGTTGTACATAGGATCGCTATGAGTAGCAAGTGACTCAATGGCACATGGCTATGACAACAACAATTCTGATGTAGGATTTTATCAGCAGAGTTGGTCTTAAATAATCATGCTCTTAATAGTCCAATAGCTGGACACAGGGTCACATAGATACCAAGCTTCAGGTGCTGTCCCTAAGAGAAATGGTTATGGAATGGTTAGAAATTCAGGCAAAGTGAGGAGTGGAATGGTTAGAAATTCAGGCAAAGTGAGGAGTATTTATCTCTACAGTAGCCTAGCCATTCGACGTATCATGAATACCAATCATTTAATATATAAAAGTTCATTTCTAATATTCATCACCATGTTAACACCTAAAGTCAATGAGCAATAAAATTCTTGTAGCAATAGTCATATATTAGTGTAGTTGTCTATTTTTGACTCAGAGTGGCCTTAAGTGACAGAGTACAACTGATTCATAGGATTTTCTAGGTTGTAATATTTATGGGAACAAATCACCAGGTCTTTCTACTATATAGTAGTGGGGTGTTCAAATAGCTAAACTTTTGGTCAGCATCGGAGTGCTTAACTATTGTGCTGTCAGGGCTCCTTTCTTGTATAAATGCAACAAAGCCTTTATAATGCTTTTAAGCTAGTGCCTGGCATAAATATTATGTGTAAATAAATAAGATAGTAGCCACCTCCAGAGCATGCCAGCCTACAATACTACAGATTTGAATTCCAGAATAAGTTATCTCATTACCCTAGTAAATACTTTTAACTCCTGTGCAAATATCACAGTGTTTAAACTGAAGTAATTTTAGCAATCTACAGAACTCAGGTGGGTGTTAATAGTCTAAACAACATTTTTAGATGACCATGAATCGAATATAGTAAGCTGTGTCTCAGTAGATGCTGGTGGAGGACATGCAAGGGGCACAGACATACCCTGAACGTCTGGACAGAAGGATGAGCATGACGAGATGAAGAACAAACATGTGAGACTAAATAATTTGAAGAAAATTTTCCATCATTTATCTAGCATACTTTTTTCTCCTCGAGCCTTTTCAGACTTTCCAGTGGTACCTTAGTGCTATACTCAGCACCTCAGCTTACTCTGCATTACATAACTCAATCTGCCCTAACCCGAAAGCAAGGCACTTTATCAACTTTTGATTCCCACTCGCTACCCCAAATCTTATTTTATAATCCATTTTTGTGAGCTTTAGGTGGGAAGTGACTATTTACAGTCTTTATGCCCTTGAAATATTCTCTTCAAATAAATCCTCATTGCCCCCTATCTCTATGGTAATCAGCAAGTTCCTCCACCCCGCAGTGATAGAAGCTGTGTCTAAACCGCCCATCTGCTGTCTTTCTGGGGCTCTGCCACATTCCGCTTCATGCCCACTTGCAAGTGCATCGCATTTCTATTTAGAAACGTTCTGCCTACCCTGGTTATTTTTGGCTACTCTTCAGTGTGCACCTCTTTGGCAGTCAAAGGAACTGCTGAGTTGCCCTGCCCCTAACATGCCCTTGTCTGTAAACTAGTTCAGTGAGGGGGGGGGGGAAAGTTGTAGAAATGAGAGTTAGTGAAGCTTCTATTACCTGATGCATTCTCCCATGGAAACAGGGCTGCTGGTATGGTGTCGAGGTGCCAGGACAAAAGGGAGAGAATATAAAGTAAGGGATGGAGATGCTCATAGGTCAGCAGAACGAGCCTCATATGGGACTGTGAGTAGATTGAGACTAGTCTTTTATTGTATTGAGATAAAATGCATGTAGCCATTTCAATGGATAAAATTCAGGAGCATTTTGTATATTTACTGTGCTCTGCAACTGCCAACTTTATCTAGTTCCAAGACATTTTATTGTCTTCAAAGAAAACTCCATACCCTTTGAGAAATTGGTCCTCATTACCTTCTCTCCCAGCATAAAGCAACTGCCAATCTTCTATATATTTTGATAGATTTCTTTATACTAGATATTCCATATTATTGAAATTATATGTTATGTCCTTTTTGTATTTGGCTTCTTTCATTTAATAAAATTATTCTGCTGTTCATCTATCTATTCATGTACTAATATGACTATTCATCCATGATAGATATTTAGGTTGTTTCCACTATCTGAATATTATGAATAATTTTGTTATGAACATTGATGCAAAAGTATTTGAATACACATTTTAAATCCACTGAATACATACCTAGAAGTAAAACTACTAGACACAGTGTGTTAAGTGTTAATCAAAAGATCAGTTGTTTGAACCTACAAACCTCTCCACACGAAAAAAAAAGATGTGCTAGTCTACTTGTATCAAGATTTACAAAATCCCTGTATAAAAGTTCTACTGTGTTCTATAGAGTCTGTAAGAACTGGAATCTTCTCAACAGCAGTGGATTTTAAAATAATAGTCTATTTAACTTTAAAATAAACCAGTAAATTATTTTCTATGGTGACAATAACATTTATATTCCTACCAGCAATGCACAAGGGCTCCAATTTGTATACATGGGGTTTTTTTCCTTAAAAAATATTATCGAAGCCATTCTAGTGAGGATGGAGTGAAATTCCCTTGTGGTTTTCTATTTGCAATTTCTTAATGATGTAAATTATATAAAACTAAACATCTTTTCATGTGTTTGTTAGTCATTATATGTAACTTCCTTGGAGACATGTTTGCTTAGATTTTTTGCCTACGTATTTAATTGGTTTATTTGTCTATTTTTGTTCTTTATAAATATTGAATATTAGCACTTCAATGGAGCTTTGATGGTTTAGACCATAGAGTTTAAATATACCATTGACCTCAAAGGACAAAGATGAGCAACCTTTTCCCACATTATTTACATCAGCATCTCAATGGAGGGTGAGCTATGAGTTGGATTCTACTTGATGGCAATGATTGAGTGAGTGAAAACCTGATTAGTCATATATAGAAAAATATGTCTTTTCACTTTCTTGAAACTTTGAGTTAATATACAAATGCTTTTAATTCTTAGGAAGATTGATTCATTTTGTTGTTTTGACTCCATATCTACAAATCTATTGTTAAATCCAGGATAATAGATATTTATGCTTTTTTTTCTCTCCTAAGAATCTTATAATACTTGTATTTCCAACTAACTTTTTTGTTAAACCTGTGGGTCAATGTCTTAATTTTTCTTCATTTTTTTAGTAACTCTTTAAAAAGTTTATATAGTCCTGCTTACAAAGTTTATCTACATAGTGTTTCACACTTGTCTTCATTCACACTGTGTTTCATACAATAATTTCCATACATTTTGTTTTATAAGATTAATCATCATTTTTATAGTGAGTGGTATACCTTCAACTCAATTTTTTTGCATTTATATGTATATTGTTTCATTTGTTTAAAAGACTATTCTTTCTCCACTGAATGATACTGACACTTTTATAAAAATTCAATTTTTCATACAAAAAGTTTTGAACTATTTTTATAGTCATTTCCAGCTCGTACTGACATTATGCCCTCAATTCTATTCAATTTGTCTATATGCCTATTCATATGACAGTACCAATATCCTTTTATCATATTTTATCTATCTGCTGAGAAAATAATATTAAAATCTGGAGTGTAGGAAATGGAACTGGGCATCAAAATTGAAGGAGGATTAATTAACAATCTGTGATAGGCAGATGGCACAACCTTGTTTACTGAAAGCAAAGTGAATTTGAAATGCTTACTAATGAAGATCAAATACTACAACTTTTTAAAAGGATTTTACTTTAAAAAATAAAGCAAAAGAGAAAACAAAAATCCCCAAAACTAGTCTAATAAATAGAGAAAAGGTTACTGTAAAATGATTCCATTTTACTAGAATCCACAATCAACACCCAACGTAGCAGCAGTCAAGAAATAAAACTGCAAAGTGAAGAAGTTGGACCTTGTAGTTGTTGTTGTTCTGTATCATTGAGTCGCCTGCAACTTATAGCAACCCTAAGAACAACAGCCATAAACCCTGCTCTATCCCTTGTCAATTTTACTGTCTCCAACACACCTATCTCCACTACCCCAGAGACGGAATCAATCCATTTCATCAAGGATTTTCCTCTCTTGCTCTGTCCCTCCACCCTCCAAAGCATGATGTCCCTCTCCAAGGACTGATCTTGCCTTGCAACATGTCCAAAGTATGTCAGTTGAAGCTTTGGAATCCTTGCCTCCAGGGAGCAGCCTGGCTTCACCCTCTCCATGATAAACTTCTTTGTTCTCCTAGCAGTCCATGTATATTCAATACACTTCTCCAACGCCAGCTCAAGAGCATCAAGTCTCCTACTATCATTCCTAGTCATTGTCCAGCTCTCTGATGCATCACAAGAAAGAGCAAAGACCATGGCCTGTATCAGGTTCACCTTAGTCTCCAGACTGACATCATTGCTCTTCAATCTCTGACAGCAGACTTTCCCAATGCAATTTGTCTTTTAATTTCCTGGCTGCTGGTGCCAACAGTGTTGATTGTAGAGCCAAGCAAACTGAAGCTGCCAACAATTTCAATCTCTTCATCATAGATCATGATGTTGCCAATAGGCCCAGTGGAGAGAATTTTGTTTTCTTGATGTTGAGTTTCAATCCATATTGAAGGCTGTGGCTCTTGACCTTCTGCAGCAAGCACTTCAGGTCCTCCTCAGTTTCAGCAAGTAGGATGGTATCATCTGAAAGATACAGCTTGTTGATGAGTCTATCTCCAGTCCTGATGCCACACTTTTCCTCATAGAGCCCAGCCTCCTGGTTAATCTGTTCTGCATATAGATTGAAGTTATGGAGATAGGACACATCCTTGATGCACACTCTTCCAAAATTTGAACCATGAAGGTTTTGCATAAGAACAATCAGGTGTTCTGGGATTCCCATTCATCTTAGAGTCAGTCACAGTTTGTTGTGATCCTTTCAGTCAAATACCTTTGCATAGTCAGTGAAACACAAATAGAAATTCCTCTAGTACTCTCTTTCAGCCAAGATCCATTTGACATTAGCTATAATATTCCTAGTGCTACAGCCTCTTCCAAATCCAGCCTGCACTTCTGTCAGTTCTCTGTTAATGTGCTACTGTTCCAGGCATTTTTGGATAAACTTTAGCTGAAACTTCTTGCATGTGATATCAATGATACTATTCGAAAAGTTTCACCCTCTGTCAAATCACCTTTTTCTGGAATGGTAACAAATATAGATCTTTTCCAGTCAGTTGGCCAGGTGGTTGTCCTCTAGATTTCTCGGCACAACTTGGTGAGCATATCCAGGGCAGTGCCTGTTTGTTGAAATATGTCAATTGCTGTGTCATCAATTGCCAATTCTTTCAGAGCAGCTTGAACTTCTTCCTTTATCACCACAGGCTCTTGCTCATATGTTGTTTCATGAAATTCTTCTGTGTCCACCAGTTCTTTTTGGTACAATGACTCTGTATACTCTTTCCATCTTCCTTTAATGCTTGCTAAATGATTTAATATTCTGCCAAAGCATCCTTAAGTATTGCAACTCGAGGTTTGAATTTGTTCTTCAGTTCCTTCAGTTTAAGAAATGCTGAGCGAGTTCGGCCCTTTTGAATTTCTGACTCTAGCTCCTTGCACATTTCATTGTAATACTTTGTCTTCCTGTGGTGTCCTCTGGAATTTTCTATTAAACTCCTTAATATCTTGATTTCTTCCTTTGCTTTGGCTTCTTGGCACTCCAGTGCAATATTTAGAGTTTCTTCTGACATCCATCTTAATCTTTCTTCCTCCTGTCTTAGTAATGACCTTTTGCATTCTTTCTGGCTAATATTCTTGATATCCTCACACAGTTCATCTGGTCTTTGCTCATTAATGTCCAAGGCCTCAAACCTGTTTCTGGGATGGTTTTGAAACTCAGATGGGATAGACTCAAGATCAAATTTTGGTTCCTGTGTACTTGATTTAATTTTCTTCACCTTCAGCTTGAACTTGTGTATGTGTAGTTGGTGGTCTCATCCACAATCAGCACCTGGCCTGGTTTTCACAGCTGATATTGAGCTTCCCTAGAAATTCTTTTCACAGATGCAATTGATCTGATTCCTATGCATACCATCAGGTAAAATTCATGTGTATAGCCTCTGTTTGTTTCTTATATAATGTATTTGCAATTAATAAGCCCTCGATTGTGCAAAATTCTATCAGTCTATCTCCAGCCCCATTTCTGTCACCTAGTCCATGTTTTCCAACTGCTGATCCTTCTTCTCTATTCCCAACTTTTACATTCCAGTCACCCATTATTATTAATGCATCTTGATTGCATGTTCGATCAATCTCTATCTGCTAAAGTTTGTAAAAATCTTCTATTTCTTCCCTAAAAGTTGCTTGTGATTTTTTGTTTGTTTGTTTGTTGGTTTTGTAAGATTTCTTTTAAGCGATCATAGTTAGCCACTTCTGGTCTCCAGCTACCTTAACTACAGATACATGGCCTTGCAAATCAGCTTCATTTTGTGAATTATCAACCCTTGTGGACTAGGAGAGGAGAAAGCATTTTTCTCTCATTGGGCATCAAGGCATGGAGCAAGCAAGGCTTGTGGTGGCAAGACCCTGGTGAAAGAAAAACCCTAATGGTTGAGAGACTATGTCCTTGCTGTGGAGAAACATATGCAAGGTGTGACCTGAGGCTTGCATTTATGCTGACCACAGTTAAATGGTTGGCTGGTTTTGCCCCATGAAGGAGAAGCTGAGTTACAATTACTCTCAGGCAAACCTTGCAAGATTATTTGGTTATAACAACTCTGAGGCAAACCTTGCAGGATGATTTGGATTTGACGGCTGGACTGAAACTGGAGGCTGGACTTAATGAGGAATTGTGGCTAGGAAAAACTTGGGCTAAAACTTGGATTTGAAATGCATGATATTCTTTGCCTTCCCCAGTCTCCAACTTAATTCCCTAATAAACTCACTCAAAACTGTGAGTGTATAATGAATAAATGAATTTCTTGCTGTTGGTGGACTCTAGAAGCACCACGGAGCTGGGCTGCAGGCTCTTTATCTGATTTCTGCTCTAGCACAGTGAGGGGCTGTGCTATTCTCATTCTGCCTGGCACTTTTGGAGAGATGCTCTCAGCTTTGTACCCCAATGTCCCATTTTCTCTTCCTTAGACAGATCTACTCTGAAAGACCACTTTAAAGTGTTACAAAGAAAAAAAATTGACACTTTGAGGGATACGCTTTTCCTGTTCCTGGACATTTTCACTCATCTCATATGCATATGAAAGTTGGACAATAAATAATTAGTATCAAAGAAGATTTGATGCATTTAAATTATGGTGTTGGCAAAGAATACTGAATACATTATAGGTTGTCAAAACAAACATATATCTTGGAAGAAGTATAGCCACAATGTTCTTTAGAAGGGAACAAGACAGCACTTCATCTCACTTAATTTGGCCATATTTACTTTGGTAAATAGTGACAGTGAAAAAGGTCAAGAGCTTCAGCAAGATAAATTGATACCGTGATATAAGAATGATCTCAAACA
>NW_006399945.1:5396896-5398046 GCF_000299155.1 Elephantulus edwardii
AGTAGTGGAATTGTTGAGTCAAATTACATTTCTATATCCACTTTTCTGAGAAATCACTAGACCTTTCATAGTAGCCTTACGATATTACACTTCCAACAACAGTGAATAAGAGGGTTTTACCTCTCCACAACCTCACCAGCATTTGTTGTTTGCTGCCTTGTTGAAATTTGCTATTGTTGCTGGAGTGAAATAATATCTCATAGTTGTTTTGATTTGGATCTCTCCAATAGCTGGGGATTTAGAACATTTCCTCATGTGTTTGTTTGCCATCTGAATGTCTTCTTTGGTGAAATTTCTATTCATACTCTGTGCCCATTTTGCCATTGTGTGTTTACCTTTTTCTTTTCAAGGTGGTATTTTATAAATTTATATGTAGGTCTGTTTTCAGATTTGTTATTGCCCCATATTTTTTCCCAGTCTATGGGTATCCTTCCTACCCTGTTGGAGAAGTTTTTATGTGCATAGGGATTGACTCTTAAAAGTTCCTACTCCTCTCCTTTATCCTCTTCTGATTGTAGGATTTTCATTATGTTTGGAAGACTATTCATGTTGTGGATTAGAGCTTCTAAAAGTTCTTCCTACCTTTTCTCTAATGAAGTTTATAGTCTTTGATTTTACTTCTAGAACCCTGCCCTACCTTGATTGGGTTTGTGAATGGTATGGGGTGTGGTCTTGTTTAAGTTTTCTGCAGATGGTTTTCCAATTTGCCAACACCGTTTGTTAAATAGACTGCCATTTCCCTACTTAACTGATTTTGTCTCCTTGATCAGTTGACCATAGATAGATGAGCTGATTTCTGGGTTCTCAATTCTGTTCTATTGATCTATGTGTTTGTTGCTGCTGTAGAAGTACCATGTTATCTTGACCATAATGGTCATGTACTAGGACTTGAGATCAAGGAATATGATGCCTCCTATCTTATTTCTCTTTCAGTAGTAGTTTGCTTATTCTAGGTCTCTTTGCGTCACTTGTGGTTGCTGTGAGGCTGAACAAATACGTTAATGGCTGGTTACCCAATGCGGACAGAGAGTGGGGTGGAGCTCCCTGATTAAAACAAGCTTGGAAGGAGAAGTGGCATCCACTTCCATAATAGCTTGCCTCTGGAAACCCTATGAACCTGGAGAGAGGACGAAAGGCACGCAAGCGTCGA
>NW_006399945.1:5399451-5405749 GCF_000299155.1 Elephantulus edwardii
ATATTTGTCCATATCCTCTAGGTTTTCATTCTCTTTGAGTATAGTTTTCCACAACATTCTACTGTTAACCTTTTTATTTCAATTGTTTCTGCTGTGATTTTCCCCCTTTTATTTCTTATTCTTTTCTTTTGCTAGTGGCTTGTCAATTTTTTTTAATTTTTTGTTTTGTTTTATCCAATCTACACAGTATATTGATGGGTTTTTATTTTTTATCTAATCTGCTACTCTTTTTTTTCTTCATTGGTCCACTTAACCCGCTCAAATACAATGTAATTATAGATTCTAATAATTTAAAATAAACAAAAATATCATTTTTGTATCATTTCTGGTTACCTTGTTCATTTTCTAAAAGTATTTTATTTTATACTGGTTTGATTACAAAGTTTATATACATTGTTTTTCACACCAGATCTTTCCCTTTTAATTTACCCATCCCTCTCCATTAACTTGTGCAACCCTGTGATTACCTCCCTGTCCATCATCACCCTTCTGCACCTACCTTTCTTACTTTGGATTCTTATACATGTTTTGCTTGTTATTGTTGTATTTCTATAATGGTCTTATGCAATATTTGTCCTCATGGGGTTGAGCTAATTCACTTAGCATAAGTGAATTATTTTCTCCAGTCCCTGTCAAGTTATGTAGTGATTTACAAAATCATTGCTCCTTCATGCTGTATAATATTCCATCATGTGAATATACCATAATTTCTTAATCCATTCAATTGTGGTTGGACATTTGGGCTGTTCCATGTTCTTGTGATGGTGGATAAGATAGCTGCTATGAACATTGGTGTACAAATCTCTGTTTGTGCCTCAGTTCTAGTTTTCTTAGGGTAAATTTCAAGCAGTGAAATAACAGGGTTATATGGAATTTCTATGTTCAGCTTTTAAAGGAAATGCCACACTGGTTTCCAGAGTGGTTGTACCAATTTACAATACCATCAACAGTGTAAGAGTGCCAATCTCAGGGTCACACAATTTGATGGGTGGAGGTAAGAGTGGGTAAAAGAAATGTGAAAGTTCTGGTGTGAAAAACAATGTATGCAAACTTTGTAAGTAAAGTAGTATAAAATGAAAATTTTATTAAAAAATGATTTATAAATGAGTTTTTATCTCTCCATATCTTCACCAACATTTATTACTTGCTATCCTGTTAAACTTTGCCACTTGGAGTGAGATAGTATTTCATTGTGGTTTTTATTTGCATCTCTCTTACTGCCAGTTATTTTTGACATCTAAATATCTTCCTCTGTCAAAAATCTTTCTATATCTTTTGTCCATTTTGTAATTGTGTTATCAGTCTTTTTCTTGTGACGGCCCTCTTTCTGGTTACTTTGATCCATCCTCTTTTCTGTGGTGTCTCTGTGAAAAGATCTTCCTTCAATATCCCCTGTAACTTTGGTCTTGTTTTTAAAAAAATTTCTTAGTTTCTACTTTCCTGAGAATATCTTGAACTCTCTGTCATATTCGATGGATAAGTTTTCTATGTACAATATTCTTGGTTGAAAATTATGTTATTTGAGTGTTTGATATATGTCCTTCCACTGTCATCTTGCTCACATGGTTTCTGCTGAGAAATTAGCATTTTATCTTATTTCTTCTTCTTTATAGGTTACTTTTAGATTTTTCCCTATGTGCTTTCAGAATTCTCTCCTTTTCTTTGACTCTGGCAAATTTCACTATGATATGCTTTAGTGTTTTACATTTGGGGGTCTATTCTATATGGAGTTCATTCTGTTTGTTGTATGTATATTCTCTCATTCTTCATTATTCCCAGAAAGTTTTCTTCTAATAACTCTTCCACAACTTTCTCAGTGCCCTTTTTTGCTGCTTCTTGATCTGGGGTTTCCAATTACACACATTTTTCCTCTTGATGGTGTCTCACATTTTTCTTAGGCTTTCTTCATTTCCTTCCTTCTTGATTGTATATTTTACTCTAGCAGATCAGTGCTGAGGGCTCTGTCTTCCATTCGGCTGATTCTGTGCTCCATTTGTTCAATTCCGCTTATCTGCCCCTCCAACATGTTGACAGCTTCTGAGGCACTAGTCATAATATTCTGGATTGATGTTTCTTATTTTTCTAGAATTTCTAATACCTCATTTGTTTTGTATCATTTCTTCTGAAATCTGTATGTATCTACAGTTGGTCTTTCCATATAGGTAAAAAACAGCCATTGGAATTTTGAAATTAATTACATTCAATGTTTATCACAACATTACAAGAGAAGTCTGCATGATCTTGTATTGTTGTTTATTAAGTTTCTCTTGGCTTTTGCTTGTAGACTCCGTAATTCTTCAAATTGTTCTTTCTCCACTGAAAATGTTCTGTCATTATTCTCTGAATTCTGTATCAGAAATTTTCATCAGATTTTCTGGCTTCAGGAAATCCATTGATTTCATGTCTTCATCTCATTTTGGGGGGTGAAATCTTGTTTTGGTTTTGTGTACACTGTGAGATAGTCTGTTTGTTCCATGTAATTACTGTGATGTGATTTTTTTCCCTCCTTGGGGTCCCAATTGTTCCTTGGTCTAACTACCTTGGCTGGGAAACTCATGACTCCAGAAGATGGAGGGTCAGCTCACCCTGCCTGTCTTTTTTCTTAGGTCCCTGAGCTTATAGGAGAACTTGCTTCAGTTGAGGATCTCAGTATTCCAGTGGGGAGTAATTTGCTCTAGTAATTGTGTGTGTGTATATACTTTGGTATTCTTTATCTATAGACTCATACCATCTGTGAACAGCACCTAATAACACCTTTGCTGACAAGTCAGGTCAAGGAACTGAGTGCATTCTCATTGAAAAATTATGAAGAAGTTAACTTTTAACCCTTCTCAGGTAGAAGCCATAAAACCTCACAGGACTTTTGCTCTCTTTTAGAAAAACAAGGCCATAAAACGGCTCACCCACATCTGCGAGTACAGATAAGAGAAATTCCAGGAATTGTTTTTCTGAACTTTACTCCCCACTCTCCCACCCCTTGCGCCACGCCGACCCCGCTTGCCATGCATGCACCAACTTGCTTTTAAATGTACCAATCAGATAGTTTTCCTCACTTACCCCCCACACGCCAAATTATTACCAATCAGAACTGCCTACCTCAGTGTATATTCAAATAAACCAATCAGCAACCCTCCCTGTGTGTTAGCCCATGTTTGCGCAGGTTATTGCCTTTATAAGCTGTATGTACCCTTAGCTCGGGGCTCAACTCCTCTGCCTCTGCGTAGGTCAAGAGTTGTGCCCCAGCGCACTGGATGGAATAAAACCTCATGCTGTTTGCATCAAGGACGGTCTCTCGTGAGTGATTGGTGCTGGCGTCCGATCTCATTGGGGTCCGGCTCTGCGGATCCAACATCATGAGAATTGATCACTACTATATTCATTTTCTGAGAATAAAATTGTAGAGGTTGTGATTATGATGTGAACGTGATAGTCTGGGTCAGTGGTCTTCTATTGAGAATGTATGTACCTAAGCACATATTAATAATATTACCAGATATACACTGTGTAACACAGCCCCCAACTTCAATAATATTGTATACCTTTAATCTCTCTTACTATACTTCTTCAAGTTCTAGCCTTTCTTTAAGATTCACCTCATACTCAAACTACTCATGAAAATGTACATGAATGTAGTATTCATTGATCTTCTGATTATTCTCTAGTCTGATGTTAATACTTCTAATATAAAATCTAGTCTTTGCTTAAGTTTGTATACATTTGTACATTTATTTTCAGTCAAATCTCTACCATGGTGTTTGTGTGCATGGAGTTATTGAATGTGACTTGCTTTTACCAAATGTTTGGTTTGCTCTTGTACAAAGAACTGGCATAGTATTGTTGTGTTTTTCCTGTATCTTTTGGTTGAGAAAAAGTCTTTGAGAGTTGTTTTGGTTTTAGTCCTTTCTCCACCACTTAATAGCTTTAACCTTGCGTACAAATTGTTTAGTTACTCTAACTCTCCATTCTCTCATCTGTATAATAGGAATGATAATTCCTAGTAAAGAATGTAGTATGCATAAACCCATAACTCATTGTTTTCAAATTGGAACCACTCATAATTGACCATCTGTTGGTTTTCCAAGGCTACAAATTATATAAAATTGCCCATTTTTCTCCCTCAGAGCCATCAGTGGGCTCAAATCACCCAAGTGCAATTCTCCATAAACTATACCATCAAAGCTCCCCTGTAGGTATGAAGAAGAGCTTTGTAGGCAAAGAAGAGCTCTAATGGCATGGTTAGCAATAAATTGCACTTGCACTGCTGACCTAAAAGTTGTTACTTCTGTCCAAATCTACCAGCATATCCTTGAGAAAAATTTGAGCAATTTCCTCCCTTTCAATTTAGAGCTTCCGAAAACATTCAGAAGGGTCAGTTATTAGTCACTTCTGACTCAATAGCTGTGAGTTGTTTTGATATTTTTGAGAATGTAGGCAGAGCATTTAGAATATTGCCTGACATATTTTGTTATTCTTAGGAGCCTTCAAGTCAAGCATAACTTATAGTGAACCAAGGAATAACAGACCTGAATCCTGTCCTATCATATGCCATCATCATCAATCATCATCATAATCATCTCTTATGGACTTGAGCTCACTGTTGCAGTCACTGTGCCAAGCAGTCTCATTGAAGGTCTTCCTCTCTTTCACTGACTCCATCTTTCTAAGCACAACTCTTTCTAAGAAATAGCATTTTTTAGTAAGATGTCCAAACATAATCTATTGTTTGTAATCATCAAACTCAAATCATAATTACAGTTATTTACCACTTAATAAACTAATAAATATCAAATTGAATATTTACTTCATATCAGGTACGTTGGAGAGAGGGCACATTAGTGAATGTGAATGGAAAGGAAGGTGAGGAATGAAGACTTAACAAGGGCCTCTTGTGTAGCACATGACTGGTCAATTAAGGATTAAGGCCTTTATTGTTCTCAAATGCTGAGAGACAGGAAAAGATTTGAAACATTGCAAACTCGTTTTCCTTTCAAAATATCACCCAATACAAGATTAAAAAATTACAGATGAATATCTATTTTGAATATAGATGAATATCTATTTTGACTATAGATAGAAACAATCTCAATAGAAGGCTAAAAAACAGAATTCTGAAACGTGTACAAGGATTGTTCACCATTCCCAAAAGAGACTTATCCCTATAATTAAAAACTCAGTTATTGTAAATACACCACACAAGTGAAGAACAAAACCAAGTACTTCTCTCAATAGAACAGAAAAAGCATTTTAAAAGAGAAATCCAGCACTCTATGATAAACACTATATAAACTAGGAATAGAAATGAACTTGCTCCGCATAATAAAGGATATACATAAAATACACACAGATTGTATTGTTCTTAAAGGTAAAAAAACAGAAAGATTTTTCCCCTTAAGGTCAAAATCAACCAAAGGATATAGACTGGAGTCACTTCTACTTAGTACTATAGTGAAGGTTTTCCAGGGCAATGAGATAAAAAGAACAAAATTGAAAATGAACAAGTGAGACTGTTTCTATTTACAGATGACTCTACATGGACAAAATGCTAAATAATTCACTAAATATCTTTTGTTGCTGTTGTCAAGTCAGAACTGACTCATAGTTGGCCCTCCAGTAGATTTTTCAGAGACAGTTGATGGAACAGGATGCGATTACCTATCCTTCTCCCAAGGAACAGCTGCTGGATACGAACTACATGCCTTTGGGATTACAGCACAGTTTCTAAACCAGAGCTCCCAAAATATCTAGTAGTCCTCTAAATCAGGTAATCATTCTTGCAGTATAAAGATCAATTTGCAAAAACTATCACTTACCTTTCTATACATGAGCAATAGTAAAAAAATAAAATGAAGGAAACAGTTACATTTACAACAGTGTTCAAAATAAGAAAATATCAAAAAAGTAAATGTGATAAAGAGGGAATGATTTGTTCATTGAAAGCCATAAACTATTACACGTAAAAATTTAACAAAAATAGTAAATGGAAGAAAATCTTATGTTCATTGACTGAAACAATTAATGGTAATACTACCATAAATCACTAACAAAATTTCAGTGACCTATCTTTGGCAGGCATGATAAAGCATGTCCTCAAATTCATATAGAATTGCAGATGACTTTTAAGAGTCAACACACTTTTGAAAAAAGTAACACATATATAGATTTTGATGTCTCAATTTCCCAAAGCCTATAGTAATTAAAAAAATGTAGTATTATCCTAAGATAATCATATACAATAATGGAATAGAACTTGACATCAAGAACTAAAGCTATACATCTATGGTCAATTGATTTTTTTTTT
>NW_006399945.1:5409434-5433404 GCF_000299155.1 Elephantulus edwardii
TATTGATTGTGGAACCGAGTAGGCAGAAACTATTAAGAATCTCCAGCTTTTCTCCATCTTTTATGATACTGCCAATTGGCCCAGTCACGAGAATCTCTTTTCCTGATGTTGAGCTTCAGTCTGTATTGGTACAAATAATCTTTCCACCTCTTTGGCTCTAGTTGTTGGTGCATATATTTGAATTACAGGGGTATTAAAAGTTAAACATCAGCACAAGAATAAAGTTGAATCTCTTCCTCACACTATGAATAAAAATAACATGAAATTACATGTATGTTGTGCTTAATACAATCATGTGTACATATTATATTTTGTATAATTAATTAGCATTGCTCTATATGTATTATCACTCTGTCTTTTCAAGACTCCATTGAACCTTTCTCATTACTTCACCCCCCTCCATTCACTAACCTATTCTATGCCATTAATTTTCCCCCTTATCCTTTTTCTCCCCCTCCTTCTCTCCTATCTCTTCTGAACATTTACACACACATTACCAAAAAACAAAACAAACAAGCAAAGAAATAAAACAAAATGAAAAATAGAGATGGGTTGAGATATAAAGGGTTTGCTTTAACATGTAAATAATTAATTACAACAATCAATGGTAATTAATGCCTATGAATTATTTCTGAAAAGAAAATCAATGTTATTTATTTTGTTTTTGTTTTGATTTTGGAAATAAACTTTCACTCAAATAAAAAATGGAAAATGAAAATCAAAATAAATTAAAAATCAGTAAGAAAAATAATAAGTAACAGATAATAAATACATAAGAGTCAAAACTTTCAAATTCTTGCCAACAAATCTTGGAGTGTAAATTTAGGTTAGATAAAGCCTTCTTGGGGAAAAAAAAACCCCCAAATACAAAACAACAATAAAAATTATTGCCACAGTTGATCTGACTCATGATGATCCTGCATCCAATTTTTGAGGTTATAAATATTAATTGGAGGAGGCTGTTCAATCTAGAAGTGGCTAGAGGGGTTTACACCACTGAGTTTTTGTTTAGTAACTCAAAATTTAATCTACTAAAACCACAGGGGCATCTAAGCCTTTTTTTAGTATGATACAAAAGTACATATAATAAAATAAATTTATATATATACGGAATTTTAAAGTTAAGTACTTCTGAATTTCAAAACATGTCATCAAGAAAACTGTGAAAGCAACTGAGAGAAAGGGATAAAAATATTCATAAAGTATTCATTTGATAAGATACTTTCTTTGGAATATATAACCCAAACAACGGATATTAAAAAGACAAACAACATGTTTAAAATATTATCTGGTCTTGTTCCATCCTCCAATTTACTGCTATGCTTTAGTGTATTGTTGCAGCCACTCTGTCAATCTATCACATTGAAGTCTTTTGTTGTTGTTGACCCTCTACTTTTGTAAGGTGCGATGTCTTTCTCTAGAATCTGATCTCTACTGATAGTATGTCTATAGTATGTGGCTAGAAGTCTTACTACTCTTTCTTTTAAGGAGCATTCTGATTGTACTACTTCTGAGACATATTTGTTAGGTTTTTGGAAGTTTATGGCATAACCAATATTCTCTAGCAACAAATAATTCACAGGGGATCTGGTAACATAAAAGCTTACCCTTAACAGTCAGCCTAAAAACATGCTATTTGAATCCTCTAGTTATTCTTTGGGAGAAAAATGGGCAATCTTTTTTCCCTGAGATTTAAAGCCTCTGAAAACCCACTGGAGGGTCAATTATGAGTCAATATGGAAATTATGGTATGTGACAGCAGCAGCCACACATAATCAAAACTTTTTTTACTCATTGTTCAGCTTTTACATGTATATGTGTTGTTGAGTACCGGAGAGTTGGAACTAATCCACAGCTGACACTCCATTGGATTTTCAGAGGCAGTTGTTCACATGGAAGGAGATTGCCTATCTTTCTCCAGGGGCAGCTGATGGCCTTGAACTGTGTGCCTTTGGGATTGCAGTAAATCTTCTTGCCACTAAAATATGACGGCTTGTGTCAGGCAGAATAGCTTTGCTTTTGAATACTTTGAAGACATCTTTTGCAGCATTTTGCCCAACGTGTTAAGTCTTAATTTCTTAACTGTTGTTTCTGTGAGCATTGATTGTGAATTCAAGTAATACTTAAATTATTTTGTACATTTATCATAATGGTGTTTTTTGGTCAAATTGTGAGAACTTTTTTTTTCTAAATGATGAAATATAATCTACTCTGAAGACTAGTCTTTGATTTTCATCAGTAAGTGATACAAATAGATTTTATTTTCTACAAACAAGGTTGTGGCTACACATAAAAGGTAACCAATGAGTCTTCCTCCAGTCCTGTTGCTGTATTCTTCATACAGTCTGACTTTTTTGGATTGTTTGTTCAGAAGATATGTTGTTGTTATAATGTGCCATCAAGTCACCTGTGACTCATAATGACCCTATGTACAATAGTTCTGAAACCTGCTCTCTCCTGAGCCAGTCTCACTGACTCTAATTCAACTATCTCCGGTTTCCCTAGTTATTGTGTCAATCCATCTCGTCCATGATCTTCTTCTCTTGTGCTGTCCCTCCACTTTTCTGAGAATGATGTCTTTCTCCATGGATTGGTCCCTCTTGGCCACATGCCCAAAGTATTTGAGATGGAGCTTCAAAATGATAGCCTCAAAGGAGAAAATTGGTTTCACCTTCCTCAAGACCTATTTGTTTTCTTGATAGTTCATGGTATGTTCAGAATTCTTCTCCAGCACTACAACTCAAAAGCATCAATTCTTCTATCATCCTTAGTCATGCTCTTTGATGCACAGCAAGCAATTGCACAGAGCATGGGCTGGATCAAGTGCCCTTAGTCTCTAGACTGATATCATTGCTTCTCAACACACTGAAAAGGTTCATGGTAGCAAATTTACTTAATGCAATTCATCTTTGGATTTCCTGACTGCTGGTGACAAAAATGTCGATTGAGGAGCTGAGCAAGGTCTGGTAACAATCTCAATCTCTTCTTTATCTGTCATGATGTTGTCGATTAGCCCAGTGTTGAGAATCTATGTTTTCTTGATGTTGAGCTTCAATCTATTTTGAAGACGACAATCCTTGACCTTCTGCAGCAAGCTCTCAGGTCCTCCTCAGTTTCAGCAAGAAGGTTGTGTCATATGCATAACATAGATTGTTGGTGAGTCTTCCTCCAATCCTGATCATATTCCTCCTCATAAAGGTCAGCCTTCCAAATGATCTTTCTATATATAGATTGGAAAAGATAGAAAGACAGGATGCATCCCTGACACACTCCCCTCCTGATTTTTAACCATGCAGTGTTTCCCTACTCTGTTCTGAGGACTGTTTCTTGGTCCAAGTATAAATTTCACATAAGCATAATCAAGTGTTCTGGTATCCCCAATCTCCTCAAGGTTAGCCAAAATTTGTTGTCATCTACACAACTGAATGTCTCTGGTACTTTTTGCTTTCTGCCAAGACACATCTGACATTGGTGACAATGTCTCTAGTTCCATGATCTCTACTAAACCCAGATAATCCATTTTATGGGATATAGCCCAAGGAAATGATAACTGAGGCTCAAGCAGAAATTTGTACACCAGTGTTCATAACAGCATTATTCGTCATCACAAGGACATGGATCACAAGAACAGCCCAGATGTTCAACCCCAAACAAATGGATGGAGAAGCTATGGTACATTTATACAATGGAATGCTACATGGCACACAGGAGCAAAGATTTTGTAAATTACTACCTATTTTGGGAGGGACTTGAGATCATTTACTGAGTGAATTGAGTCCAACAAGGACAAATACTGTATAAAACCATTATTGTAAAATGAGTATGAGGATCCAAGGGAGGGGGGGGGGAAGTTGCAAGCAGAGGGGTGAGAATAGGTGTGAGTGAGTGTTAACCATAAGATTGTACAATTTGATGGATAAGTGGGGTGAAGGAAATAGGAAGGATCTTTTGTGGGAAAAAAATGTATTCAAACTTTGTAAATAGATCAATATAAAATTTTTTTAAAAATCAGTGAAAAATATACAAAGGAACAAAAAAAACAAAACCCAACAACAATAACACCACACCACCTAAATAAAAAAAACAACCAAAAACCCCCCACAAACCTGAGATTGTATTTCTGGTACTTTTTTGTCAATATACTGTTACAGTTGTTTTGGATAATCTTCAGCAGGATTTCACTTGCAAACTAAATAATTTTCATGAAAGGATATAACACTGAAACTCATTTTTCTTGGCTTTAAATTATACAATATCACCTTATTCTGTTCAGATAATTATCTCTTGAACTATCTAGCTAAACACAGTTATTTTTATAGAATTCAATTTTCCCCAATATTTTGTGTGGTTTTTATTATTCGCATAGTTGAACACTTTTGCGTTATCAGTAAAACAGAGGCAAACGCCTTTCTAGTAGTCTCTACTTTCAGCTAAGACCCATATGATGTCAGCAATAACATCTGTAATTCCCTAATCTGAATCTAGTTTGAAATCCTGACAATTCCCTATAAGTGTACTGCTACAACAACTTTTTAAATTATGTTTATTACTTATCTATGACAATAATTTTGCTTTTGTTGTGCTTAGGTGCCACCAAGTTGACTATGACTCATAGAGATGTTATGGACAATGAATATAAAATTTACCATATCCTGTGTCGTTGTCACCATTCTGATATACTTGAGCTCATTGTTACAGTCACATTGTGAATTTTCTTGTTGAAGTTCTTCTTCATCACTGACTTTCCACTTTTCCAACCTGATGCCATTTTGCAAGGACTGCGCTCTCCTAAAAATATGTCCAAAATATGGGAGGTAAAGGTTCACCAACCTAGAGAGTACCTTGTTTTCACCTTCTCCAAGATATATTTATTAGTTCTTTTGACAGTCCATAGAATATTTTCTAAACCACACAACTCAAAAGCATCCATCTTTCTTCTCTCATTCTTAGTCCTTATCCTATTTTCACATGTATAGGTAATAATTGAAGACCATGGCTTGAATCAGCTGCACCTTAGTCTTTAAACAGACACTGTTGCTCCTTAGCAATCTTTCCTGGCAATGTGTCCAGAGTATGAGATGGAGCTTTGCCATCTTAACCTCCAAGAAGCATTCTGTCTGCATTTTTTTCTAAGACATATCTATTAGTTCTTTGGAATTCCATGGAATATTCAGTACCTTGGAGAGATCCCTGATAACAGATTTTCCCAATGCAACATGTATTGTGATCCTGATGGCACATTCCCTTTCATAAAATCCAGCTTCTTTAATGATGTGCTGAACATCCAACTTGAATAAATATAAAGAAAAGATGCACCCCTGAAATGCACCTTTCTTGATTTTAAATAACAATATTATTAAGCAATTTCTACATTCTGTTGCTGTTGTTAGGTGCCTTTGAGTATGCCTCATAGTAACTCTATGAACAACATATCAGACTGCTGTTCTATCCTGTGCAACCTCATCATCTGTGACACAGTTACGTCTATTTCTGCATTCACTGTGTCAATCCATCTAGTTGGAGGTTCTTGTTGAAGATCTTCCTCTCTTTCACTAACCCTCAATTTTTCCAAACATGATATGACCCTTTCCATGAAATACGTTCTCCTAGCAATGTGCCCAGATTATTAGAGATGAAACCTTGCCGTCTTAGTCTCCAAGAAGCACTCTGTCTAAATTTTTTTGAAATCATATATGTTAGTTCTTTTAGAAATCCATGATATATTCAGTACTCTATATTCTATCACCACAATTCAGAAGCACCTTAGTCTTCCAACTGATCATATAGCTCTTCAATATTTTAGAAAGGTACCTGACAAGACTTTCTGAAAGCTGTATGTCTCCTGAAATGCTATTTTTCCCAAGTGTATTTCTTGTTGATCCAAGCAAGATGAATAATTTATAATTTCAACCCTTTCTCCATCTACCATGATGCTACCTATTGATTCAGTGGTGAGAATCTTGGCTTTCTTGATTTTGAGATAGAATCCATATTGAAGATTGTAGTCTTAGATCTTTTACAGCAAGTGCTTACATTCCTCCTTGCTTTCAGTAAACAACACTGTGCCATCTGCATAACACAGGTTATCCATGAATTTCCTTTGTCCTGATGCCACATTCCTCTTCACAGAGCCCAGCTGCATGAATTATTTACTCAGTGTACAAGTATAGAGAAAGAATGCATCCCTGATCCACACCTTTGTTGATTTTAAAATTCATTGTCTCTTTCCTTCATTCAGACACAATTTCTTGATCTAAGTAGATTTTATATGAGCACAGGAAAGTGTTCTAAGATTCCCATTTTTCTTAATGTTAGCCATAGTTTGTTATGATCCACAAATTTTAATTCCTTTCCTAGACAATAAGGAATAAATTTACATTCTTCTTGTATTCTCTGTTTTCAGCCAAGATCAACCTGACATTAACAGTGGTGTCGCTGGTGTCTCAGACTTTTCTGAACCCCACTTGAATTCTGGAAGTTTCATGTCAAAGTACTGTTTTAGCCATTTCTAGATGATCTTTAGCTATATTTTGCTAGCTTGTGATAAAACGATACTGTTTGAAAATTTCCAAATTCTTTGGATCACATTTCTTGGGGATGGGAACAAATATGGATCTCTCTTTCAGTCTGTCAGGCAGCTGTCTTTTATGATGTCTGGCACAAACTGATGAACATGACCAGGGTTACATATGTTAGATGAAAACTGTCAGCTGGTACCTCAATTCTTGGGACCTTATTTTTGCCAATGCTTTCCACACAGCTTGAACTTTTTTCTTTATCAAACTTTAGGTTTTGTTCATATTTTGATTCTTGACATATTGCAATGTCAACCAATTCTTTTTAGTACTGTGACTCTGTATATTCCTTCCATCCTCTTTTTTATTTCTTTTTAAATATAGTAGTTTACCCACAGAGTTCATATACATTTTTTTCATACCAGATCTTTCCCATTTCCTTAACCCACCCCTCTCCACCCATCAAATTGTGTGACTCTATGGTTGCTTCCTCACTTCTGTGCTTGCCCCCACCCTCATACTACTCAGCTTGCAAGAACAATGATTTTGCAAATCACTACCTAACTTAGGAGGGACTGGAGAATATTGTGCTAAGTGAACTAAGTCTGTTCCATGAGGACAAAGACTGTAAAAGACCTTCTGTCTTCTTTTGATGCTTACTGGGTTATTCAAGATTTGGCACATGCATCTCTCAGTATTGCAGCTAGAGGCATGAATTGTTCTGTTCTTTCAGCCTAAGAAATGTCCTGTGAGTTCATTCCTTTTTATTCTCTGACTCCAGTTCTTTGCATATTTCACAATCCATTGCTTTGTCTTTTGGCTTTGCTCTTTTAAATCTTTCACTCTTTCAGCTCTTTCACTTTGGCATTTCTTTCCTTTGTTTTGGCTTATCAATTCTCTAATGGAATTTTAATAGTCTCTCATGATATCTATTTTGGTTTGTTTTTCTGTCTCCTCTGTCATTGACCTTTTGCTTTCTTTGTGGATGAGACCCTTGCTGTCATCCCACAGCTCCTCTGGTATTTTATTACTGGTGTTCAATGATAATTTTTTAATTTAGATGGGATAGACTTAAGGCTGTATTTTGGTTCTTGTGGGCATGCTTCAATTTTCTTCACCTTGAATTTGAACTTGCTCATAAATAATTTATGTTCATACCACTGTCAGCATCTGGCTTGGTTTTCGTTGCTGTTATGATTTACAATGATTCTTTTCACAGATATAGTCAATCTGACTCCTGCACACCAGGTAAAGTCCATGAATGAAGTTTTATTTGATTTTTTTTAAAAAAAGATGTTTGATATGAATAAATAATTGAATGTACAAAATTCAATAATTTGATCCCCAGGATTAATTCTGTCAGCCATATAGTACTTTCTGACTATTGTTTCTTTATCATTGTTTTCAACTTTTGCATTCATGTCACCAATAATCATCACTACACCTTGACTGTATGTTTGAGTAATTTCAAAATGCAAAAGTTGATAGAAATTCTCAATTTCTTCCTTTTTGGCTTTAGCTGTCAGTACATATATTTGAGAAATTGTTATATTAACAGGTATTTCTTGTATAAGTATGGATAATATCCTATCACAATATCCTGTAGTAAAGGAACTGAACAGAAGATTTCAAAGAGAAGATTAAGAGGACAAGGAAAATTATTATAAGGTAACGTGGCGAGTACTGGAATTGGAGAATAAAAAGGAAGAACTCACTCTGCATTTCTCAAGATGAAACGACTCAAAAACAAGTTTAAATCTTGGGTCATAATCTTGAACGATGCTATGGGCAATATATTTAATGATCTAAAAAGCATGAGAAGAAGATGGGGGGAATACACAGAATTACAGTACAAACACACACACACACATACACACACACACACACCCCAGAACCAAAAACCCAACAACAAAAAACATCAAAAACAAAAATACCTAAAACTAATTGACACTGAAAACTTTCAGGAAGTACCATATGTACAGGAACCAATAGTGATGAAAGAGAAAGTGGAAGCTGCATTGAAGGCATTGGCACAAAGTAAGGCCCTGGGAATCGATGGGATATCAATTGCTTATTTCAATGAACAGATGCAGCCTTGGATACACTCACAAGTCTATGCCAGGAAATTTAGAGGACAGCTGTCTGGCCAATGGATTTTAAGAGGTCCTTATTTGTTCCCAATCTCAAGAAAGGTGATTCAACTGCGTGTAGAACTATCAAACAGTGTCATTAATATTGCATACAAGCAAAATACCACTGAAGATCATTCAAAAGTAGCTGGAACAGTACATAGATAGAGAACTTCCAGAAGTTCAAAAAGGATTTAGAAGAGGCTGTAGCACCAGGGAAATCACCTGATGAATCCTGGCTGAAAGTAAAGAATACCAGAAGAATCTCTATTTGTGTTTTATTGACTATGCAAAGGCATTTGATTTTGTGGACCATAAGAAATTGTGGCTGACATAGAGAAGAATGGGAATCTCAGAGCACTTAAGTATGATCATGCAAAACCTTTGCCTGGAACAGAAAGCTGTTGTATGAACACATCAGGGAAATGCTGCATGATTTAAAATTAAGAAAGGAGTGTGTAAAGATTGTATTCTCTTTATAGATCTATTTAACCTGTTTGCTGAGCAAATTATTTGAGAAGCTTGATGATATGAAGAGGAATGTGGCAAAAGTATCAGAGGGAGACTCCTTATTAACCGGAATTATGCAGATGACATAACCTTGCCTACTGAATGTGAGGAGGACTTGAAGCACTTGTTGCAAAAATCAAGGAACACAGCCTTCAATATGGATTACATCTTAATGTCAAGAGAACAAAAATTCTTACCGCTGGATCAATAAGCAGCATCATGGTGGATGGAGAAGAGATTAAAACTGTCAACAACTTCAATTTACTTGGATTCATAGTTAACATCCTTGGTACCAGCAGTCACGAAATAAGGAGACACTTTGCACTGGGAAAGTGCAGTTAGGGACCTCTCCAAATTATTGAGAAGTAATTATGCCAGTTTGAGGACTAAAGTGCATCTGATTCAGGCCATGGTCTTTCCAGTCACTTGTTATGCATCTGAAAGCTGGACAATGAATAAAGACGCCAGAAGAATTGATACTTTTGAGCTGTGGTGTTGAAGAGACGCACTGATCATCCCATGAACTGCAAAAAAGAACAAACATATAACTTGGAAAGGGTGCATCTGGAATTCTCATTTGAAGCAAGAATGACAAGGCTTCGCCTCCCATACTTCAGGCATGTTGCTAAGTAGGAGGGGCTATTCTTCAGAAAGGGACATGATGCTTGGAAGGGTGGTGGGTTGGCAAAGGAGAGGCAGACCCTCAACAAAGTGGTTTGACACAGTGACTAGCGCAATGAGCCCTAGGGTATCAGGATGTATTAAAACGATGCAGAATAGGACAAGTTTCAAATCTATTATTCATAATGTAGTTTTGAGTTGTACTTTACTCGATGGCACCTAACAACAACAACACACTTGTACTTTAGGACATATCTTGAAACTTTTTTTCCTAGAAATACAACCACTATTCTTGTTCAGTTTTTCATTCCTGGCAAAGCAGATTATGTAATTGTTCTGATTCAAAGTTTCCCATGCCAGTCCAGTTTACTAAAGCCCAAAATATCAATATTTGTGTGCTTTATCTTTTACAACATCCAATTTTTCTACATTTGTATTTCATACATTGTTTTTATTGTTGTTGTTGTTGACTGCCTTCAAGTCGAGCACAACTCATAGCAACCCTATGAATAAAAGGCCGGAAGCCCCTCTACAAATATCAATATTTACCAAAGTTCATAGTTTCTGGAGGCATGTTATTTAGGAAGTGGATGCTACTCCTGCTTCCAAACCTGTCATAATATGTTGTTATTATTATTATGTGCCATTATTGAGTCACCTGCAATGTATAACGACCCTATGTACAGCAGCTCTGAACCGTGCCCTGTCCTGAGCCAGTCTCATTAATTCTGAGACACCAACCCCATTGCCCCAGTTACTGCATCATCTGCAGTCTTTCTCTCCTGCGCAGACCATTCACTCTTCTGATCATGATGTCCTTCTCCAAAGACCAATCTCTCCTGGCCATGTCCCCAAAGTAAGAGAGGTGGAGCTTCAAGCTCCTAGACTCCAAGAAGAGATCTGGTTTCACCCTCTCCAAGACAGATCTGTTTTCTTGGGAGTCCATGGTATATTCAAGACTCTTCTTCAGCACCACAACTCGAAGGCATCTATGCTTCTGTCATCCTTAGTCCAACTCTATAAAGCACAATAAGTGATTGAGAAGACCATGAACTAGATTAGGTGCTAGACTGGATTAGGTATCTAGACTAACATTGTTGCTTTTCCGCACTCTGGAGAAGTCCATGACAGCAGATTTTCCCAATGCAATTTGTCTTTTAATTTCTTGACTGCTGGTGTTAATAGTGCTGACTGTGGATCCAAGCAAGCTGTAATTGCTAACAACCTCAATCTCATCTCCATCAAATATAGTACTTCCAATTAGTCTACATGCTCCAATTATTAACAATTATTTGCAGTTGTTTTTCCTCATTTTTTAGTGACTTCCCATCTGGATTGTACCTCTAATATGATAACCTATATTGTGCTTCTCTGTTGTTCATAGGGTTTTCTAAGACCCATTATTTCACAAGTGGTTGGCCGATTGTGCTTCCTACTCTGTCTTCTTCTAGGAACTGTATCCTGTCCATCATAGGCATTTGAAAGACCAGTGGCAAAAAATCCCAGCATCACAACAACCTGTGATTACACCAGTAGATCAGACTGATAGACATGTGCTATACTAATAAAAAAAAGATAAGCAAGCAAATATTGTTGTTGTTGTTATGTGCCGTCGAGTCCCTTGCGACTCATAGCGACCCTATGTACAACAGCCCTAAACTCTGCTCTGTCTTGTGCCAATAGCACTGTTTCTGACACTCCCGTCCCGATTACCCCAGTCACTGAATCAATCCACCTCATAGAGGGCCTTCCCCTCCTACGCTGTCCCTCCACCCTCCCAAACATGATGTCCCTCTCCAAGGACTGGTCTCTTCTTACAACATGTCCAAAGTATGTTAGATGGAGCCTCGGAATCCTTGCCTCCAAAGAACCACCCAGCTTAACCCTTTCCAGGATGAATCTGTTTGTTTTCCTAGCAGTCCATGGTACCCTCGATACTCTTCTCCAGCACCGCAGCTCAAAGGCATCAATTCTCTTTCTGTCCTCCTTGGTCATTGTCCAACTCTCTGATGCATAACAAGTGATAGCAAAGACCATGGCCTGTATCAGACGCACCTTAGTCTCCAGAGGGATACCATTGCTCTTCAGTACTTTGGAGAAGTCCCTAAGAGCAGACTTTCCCATGGCAATACATCTTCTAATTTCCTGGCTACTGGTGCCAAGAGTGTTGACTGTGGAGCCAAGCAAACTAAAGCTGTGTACAATCTCAATCTCTTCACCATCCATCCTGATGCTGCCAATTGGCCCAGTGGTGAGAATCTTTGTCTTCTTGACATTGAGACTCAATCCATATTGGAGGCTACAGTCCTTGACGCTCTGCAGCAGGTGCTTCAGGTCCTCCTCAGTTTCAGCAAGCAGGGTTGTGTCATCTATATAACGCAGATTGTTGATAGATTTTCCAACAGTCCTGACCCCTCATTTCTCCTCATAGAGCCCAGCCTCCCTGATGATCTGTTCTGCATACATGTTGAAAAGGTATGGAGATAGGACACATCCCTGGCACATGTGATGACAAAGTAAAATATTACAATGAAATGTGCAAGGAATTGAAGTAAAAAAATCAAAAGGGCAGAACTCATTCAGCATTTCTTAAGCTCAAGGAACTGAAGAACAAATTCAAACCTCGAGTTGCTATAATCAAGGATGCTTTAGGCAAAATATTAAATGATCCAGGAAGTATTAAAAGAAGATGGAAAGAATATACTGAATCACTGTATCTAAAGGAATTGGCATACACAGAAGAATTTCATGAAACAACATATGAGCAAGAGCCTATGGTGATGAAAGAAGAAGTTCAGGCTCCTTTGAAGGAAATGGTAAAAAATAAGGCCCCAGAAATAGCTGGTATACCAGTTGACATATTTTAGCTAACAGATGCTTCCCTGGATGTGCTCACCAAGTTGTAGCAAGAAAACTGGAGAACAACCACTTAGCCAACTGACTGGAAGAGATCTATATTTGTTCCCCTCCCAAAGAGAGGCGACCCAACAGAGTGTGGAAACTACAGAACAGTATCATTGATTTCACATGCAAGCAAGATTTTACTGAAGATTATCCAAAAATGACTGGAACAGCACATCAGCAGAGAACTGCCAGAGGTCCAGACTGGGTTTAGAAGGGGTCGTGGTACTAGGAATATTGTAGCTGATGTTAGATGGATCTTAGCTGAAAGCAGAGAATACCAGAAGAATGTCTGTCTGTGCTTCATTGATTATGCAAAGGCATTTGACTGTGTGGATCATAACAAACTGTGGCTGACTCTGAGAAGAATGGGAATCCCAGAACACTTGATTGTTCTAATGTGAATCCTATACTTGGGCCAGGAGGCAGTCATCAGAACAGAGCACGGGAACACTGCATGGTTCAAAGCAAGCATATGCACACTTAAAATATGAAGTAATAGTTGTACCATTGAGTAGGAACTGTTCCATGGCTGATCTGGTGTGTTTTCAGAGACACTAAGTCACATTGGATGAGATTGTCATTCTCTTGTGGAGCTGCTGGTATATTTGAACAACATGGTTTTGGGTTGTCAGCTTAGCTCTTGAACATTAAGCCAACGAGGCTCCCTATAAAGTAATTGTTATGTTGTTATGTTCTGTTGAGTTGGATTTGACCCATAATTGATTCTCCAGCAGATTTTCAGAGACAGTAAATCACATGGGAGGATACTGCCCACCTTTCTCTTAAGGAGCAGCTGGTGAATTCAAACCACACATCTTTGAGTTGTTAGTACAACTTCTTACAACTGTTGTCATTGTTGTTATGTGTCTATGAGTTGCATATGACTTGTAGTGATCCTAGAAACAACAACTCTGAACGTTGCTCTATCCTGAGCCAACCTCACCAACCTCACCATTTTTCCCCCTATGGATTCAGTGTTTTACTTATTATTTGTTAAACATTTGTTTACATTTGTTAAATATTTTTTACGTCAAGCAGACCAAAAATAGAACTGGCATCTTCTTAATCATTTGAACTAACAGATTCAGTAATTAAAAAACAAAACAAAACAAAACAAATAGGACAAGAAACTTGCCCTAAAAAAATTACAGAAAGATGCTTAGGGCTGAGAAACATGGGAAGCACACATACCTTTCTTTTCTTTTTCTTTCTTTCTTTTTTTTTTTTTTGAGAAAAGGTATACTTTATTTGTTATTAACAGGTTTGAAAATATTCTTTTTTTAATTTCCATTCATTCATCGTTACACATTTTCCTCCCTGACCCCCCTCCTCCCCAGTTCTCTTTTTTCTTTGGAAAAAAGTTTTATTGTTTTTATACAGCCCCCCTCCCTCCCATGCCCATGCTGCATGAATATACCACAGTCCATCCCATTGCCACACTCACTATATCAATCCATCTCATCCTGTCTTTCTTTCCTGTGCTCACTCTCCATTTTCCCAAACATGATGCCTTCCTCCAAGGACTATATCCTCCTTAAAACATGCCAGAAGTATTTGAGACAGAGATTTAACCAAGTCTCACTCTCTCCATGACAGAACTGTTTCGTCTCTTGGCAGTCCATGGTATGTCCAGTACTCTTCTCCATAACACAACTGAAAGGCATCAATTCTTCTTCTGTCATCCTTATTCACTGTCCTGCCCTCTGATGCATAGCAGGTGATTGAGAATGCCATGTGTGGATCAGTCACACCTTAGTCTCTAGACTGATATTGTTGCTCTTTAGCACTCTGGAAAGATCCTTGACAAAGGTCCAGAGCAACATCCCCATTGGTAAGCAATAACACTTCCTTATCATTGGCAACATGCAAATAATTGCTAAAAATATAAAGAACTGACAGATGTGTGTTGTATCTCTAACAACAAACTATAGAGCACACAATATCATAGTGCAAAACACCCTTTTCTGGCCCCAGCTGAGAAACATGGCAGAGGAGCCACGTGGGATCCTGGATGGTCTTGGATGGAGATATTTGACACGAGAAGTGGCTCAACTGGATCTTTGGTGCTTGTGCGGTTAGAAGGTCTAAAGACATGGGATAGGGATTCAGCTGGTTTCCTAGTTGCCTGTGGTAGGTTGACTTCAGGTTGCAAGATGCCAAAGACACTGGGCAAGGGTGACTATCATCCTAGTTGCCTATGATGATCTTTTTAAAGATGATATCCAAGCTAAGGGAGATATATTTGGGGTAATGTTTTAGACCTCATGTCCTTGTTTTAATTTTGTTTTACTTCAACTTCACCTAGAATATTAGCAAGTGATGTTCTGCTCCATTGTTGGCTCTACTCTTTTGATTGGTGATAATACTTTCCTTCATTGTTTCCTTCAATAGACCTAATTAACTTTGTTTCTTTGTGTTCCCTATGACTAGGGTCATATGTATGTATAGTCACCACTTAAGCTATCGGGAGGGGGAAGTGTTTGGTTTTGCTAAATTTATCATAAAGTCTGCAGAATAATTTCTATCACTAAGGCCATCGTTTCAGTTATTCTTCCTAACATCATCATTTCAATCACAAATATTTATCTCCATTTCATGTTTGATAAAGCTTAGGTGACAAAATTTGTTAAAAATCTTTAATTTCTTCATTTTTGACATTGTAAAATATATGGATTAAACAATTATTTAGAGGGACAGAAAATTTAATTACTGATTGCTTAGGTCTGAGTTTGGGAATGTATGAAAGACTATTAATGGTTCCTTTTTTTTTTTTGAGGAGTATGGTTGAAAATCTCTGGTGAGTTAGTGGTAAGGAGTTGTCACCCCAAAGTCATGCAGGTTGAATCCACAAGCTGCTCTGTGGAATGAAGGAAGGATCAAGTGTGATTTTTAGCCTCTGACAACACGCTGGAGAGTTAACTATGAATAGCTTCCAACTCAATGGTAAATAGCAACAGTAGCGTTGAAAATGTTTTCAAATTAAACTGTGGTTATATTTAAACAATTTTTATGTGAATTATTGATCAATAAAACTAATAATAATTTTCAAAAGCTTCTGGCGAAGAATATTTTTATGAGAAATAAGAAATTGAGAGACTAACAGTAGGACCCAGGTATGTTTCTGAGTAGCTGGAAAAAGAATGCTAAATCATACCAATTGCAATTAGCAACATGAAGTTCTCTTCTGGCCGTGTGATGGTTAAAGAACTCAGAATAGCATGGACTGTATATTTTGAGGAGAGAAGAAAGAGATAAGTATAGATATTTTCTCCCAGTGAAAAGTGAAATGAAATCAACAGCAATCAACAATTTTTTATTTTTTTTTTAGCAATCAACAATTTGACAGCTCAATAATAGTTTTGTTGACAATTTACATGAAGAAGAAGCTTGTTATTAAGAATGAGGTTAGAGGAAATACGCAGACTGACTTTAAAATTCTCTCCATTGACTGTTGTAGCATTCTTCCACCATGTCAAATGTAATAAAATTATTTGTTTACATACTGAATTCCTATCTAAAATGAAATTGCTTCTTCCCTCTCATGGATATTGCAATATAGTGTGCCTCATGGTTAAGTACTTAACTGCTGACCAAAATTACAGTGGTTCACATCCCAGTACCCAGTAAAGGATGTAGCTAATCTGCAAAAACTCTAGAAAATCCTTTCGGACAGTTCTATTTATCAATCCTTTAGAATAGTTTTGAATTGAACAATACTCAATGATAGTACTTTCCAAAATCTAGTTGTTGTTAGATGCCATCAAGTTAGCTTCATTTTATAGCAGTCCTATGTACACCTGAACAAAACACTGCCTGATCTTGCGACATCCTCACAATCTATCTCTTCCATGCTTTAAGCACCTTGTTGTAGCTACTATGAAAATCCCTCAAATTGAGAATTTCCTATTTAGAAGGTCTTCTTTACCAAACATGATGTCTACTTCCAGGAACTGACAACTTTACTAACATTCTCAAAATAACAAAAAAGGTTGATATCAGGGTTGGGGTAAGACTGAGAAAAACTGGATAAATTGTATATACTGCACTGAAACAGATGAGGGAATGAATAATTTTAAAGCTATGTATGATAGGGTATTATGGTTATCAAAAGAGTCCACAATTAAGGTTGCACAGTGTAATGTACTTGGGGCGGTGGGAGGAGTGCAGGGGTATTGTGTACCAGGAAAGGAGTGTTTCTTTTACTTTTGAAAGAGAGGAGTGAACTGGGGGGGCGGGTAGGGCTAGGCGGGGAGAGTAGTGCAGCAATGAATGAATGGAAATCCAAAATCTCTGTAAATACTCATTAAAATTATTTTTTAAAAATGGACCATGTCATTATGGTTACTTTCAAAAGATGTTAAGGATAAATTATTAATAAAAATGAGTAAATTGCAAACTAAGGCAGCATATATTTCTATTACAAATAATGGTGTCTATGATTAAGAATAAATCAGAAAGAATATATGAACAAAACATTAAAGGTATTTTCCTCTGGATAAGATGTACAAGAAATAATAGTGAAGTGGTTATTTTTGCTGAGTTTTTATCTATAAAAATTAAAATAGAAAACCAAAGATGATATAAAAATTTTTTAAAAATAACAAAAAAAGAGAATAAAATGTTTATGCTAGAGACAGGCTTGAGAAAGCAGTTACTGATTGTATTGGCCATCACTGATATGTTAAGTGATAACGGTCCCATGTAATCAATTGAAATTACAGCCTACTCTGGCTGACATTTTCTTGTCTTTTGATTGCTTTTCTTAGGTGTTTTGTTTTCTAATATCATAATTTTTGTCAAGTGCTTTTGAGCCATTACCAACTCTATGTAAAGAATAAACCTCTGATTGATAGTGGCGCCTTCACAATTTCCTGTGTGCTTAATCCCATTGTTGTGATCACTTTGCCAAACCTTCTCATAAAGAACTTCCTTCTCTTTTACTTACCCCTTTTAGTTCCAAATAGGGGTTTTACAGGAGTTTAGGTAGTTTATTTTTCATTATTTTACATATAATTTATATTGCTTTAGTATTTATAATAATCATATTGGTGCTTGCCTTTGGGAAGGGAGTAAATATATCCCAGTCTTAGGGTTTTAAGAACAGCACCTGGAAAAATCTGAAGAATTTTCTAGTATTTATAAGCTGAAGTTCCTATCATAAGACTACAGCATCAACATTACAATCCACCTTCAAGGGTAAGGTATTTAATATAAAGGGGTCAGTAAACAATAAACTCTTCTAGAGTGAGACATTTAATGCATAGGGATCAAGGTGGAAAAATTTTGCCTTTCTAAGTTTAACTTTTTCACCTTTTTCTAATGAATGAGCTTCATACTTTTTCTGGTATTTGTATGACATTGTTTATTTGTCACAGATTTTTTTCTGTCAATGAAAAAACATTGAAGTGGGGAAAGACAAAGATTGTGGTGATATTGTAATTCAGAGAACAAATATTAATCACTTAAAGATTTGACAAATGTATTTCTTTGAACTGTATGTCAAATTATTGACAATTAAAATGTCAGGGGACAGTATTCTAGCCCTAAGTTTAAAACAATTTTTTGGTAAGCTATCAGTCTGTAGTTTCTCTGGAAACTCTATGTCAATTGTCACTATTAGAAGTAGAGTGTACTGATAAATAAAGAAACAAACTGATAAGCTGAATAGTAGATTTCTTTAGGTGAGATTGAAGATTATTATAGGAGTCTCATTGTTTCATTAGGTTTATAAAAATACCTAGTACACAGGAAGTTCTGAATAAAACTATATTAACTTAACAGTCCCTAAGAGTGAGTGAGGATGTAGTCCCTGGAAAAAAGCACATGTTTTTTGCTGATTTTTTTTCCCAATAAAATTAAACATGTTTACAGCTTTTTCTCACAAGAACATCAAAATTATGGAGGAGAATTTAACAGGAAATTTTAAAAAGTAACACATTTTCTTTTCATTTCAATAGTCCTTGGGTAGTTATGACAAAATTCCACTTTTTCCTTGTTTCATTGAACAAGGATTTTGGTCCAAAGTTTTGTTTGGTTTTAGGATCAGCTTCTGCCTCCCCTCTATCAGATTGGCTTCCTCCACGGCCACCACCTCTTGGTGCTTCAATGCTTGAACTGCTGTAGGAATCACGTCACGGAGGGTACTCCCTTTCCATAGAAGAAGGAGGCCCTCATTCTTTTCTGCCAACCTGATCATCGCCACTTGAGTGGAGATCACTTTGGCTGCTTGAGTAACTGTCTCTACTTCTACCACATCTCGTGAGCTGCTGTAATTATCATAGCCTCTGCTTCCACCATAAGATGGTGGGGGCCTTCATGTAGGTAGAGAAAGTACTGTGTGAGTTACCATAACATTCATAGGAATCTCTGTAGGAGCCTCCACTTGGATGATCTGAATAAGCATGATCACGACCATACCCATCTCTATCACTATAGCCTCTGGATGGAGAGACATCACGTGAACTGGAATTACCACAATCACAATATGGTGGGGTGCATAATTTCTTGCTTGTATCCCTAGAATTTGGGTAATCTCTGCTTAAATAACTATCTTTAGCAGAATATCCGTCATCTCTTGGGGACAAATAAACCTCTTTACATGAAAGTTTCTTGGTGGACCTCCATTACTGTCTCTTCCACATGATACGGGTGCTTTTCCACCTATTCCACTGCTGCTTTAAACTAGTCCTGAATGGTTTCCTTTTCACTGGAAGTTGTCCCCAGGAAGAACTCATGTTAAAATTCATAGAATAACCACCATGATACATGTAGCCCCCACATGAAGGGGGTCCCTTGGTTCCTCCACTTCCTCCTCTGCTTCTTGGAGGTGGAAAGGGTCCACGCCTAGCACTTTCAAATGTTGGGTTAGTGGCTTGTTCCTCTTTGATAACTTTTCCATCCAAGGACTTTCCATTCATATCTCTGGCTGCATCTTTGGTATTTCCTGAGCTTTTAAAGGTGGTAAAAACATATCCTATTGATTTGTTGGTTTCTCAGTCTTTCATCAAGAGCACTTTTACAATTTGTCCATATTTGCCAAATACAGCTTTCACGGCCTTCTTTTCTTTCTGTATTGAGCCCTTCAATGAAGAGGTTTCCTGGGTGATCAGCTTCAACTATTTTATTCCTGGCGGTGTGTATTGCAAACCAGATGACTATTCCAAGCGCCTTTGAAGCTCGCCAACTGTCCTTTTGGTGAGGCTCCACACAAGGGCCTGCTGCTGGGTCAGAAGGACTAGTAAGAGAAGCCTCTCACACTGCTGAGCAAGGAGGCGAACAAAAGAGACAGCAAACTTTATACTGATCAGGAATGAGGCTGAAGGACCCAGATCAAAAGGATGGTTTTAAAGCATGCATAACTGCATTGGGACAGAATATGACATTTTATTCCTGAGTTATTCAAGCTATGTTATCATAATTCCAGGAGTCAGTGTGTTGTTGGACAAGCTATATATGCTTTCATAGTGAGAATTTCAGAGAAAGACTTTTTCCTAAATTGTGCCTGATAATATCCAGAGTGTTCAAGAATAGGCTGGTGAATGAAGCAAGTTTAATCCTAAAACCAAAACCAGGCAAAGACATTAACAAGAAAATAAAACTACAGATCAGTGTCTCTCATCAATAGAGATGTAAAAATCCTTAACAAAATGCTGTAAATTATAGGAGACTTTAGCACACCACTCTCAACAAAGGACAGATCAACTCAAAAGAAACTCAACAAAGATACAGAAGAACTATATAATTAGCCAACTGATGTGTCAAATGCATTAATGGCTGATTACCCAATGCAGACAGAGAGTGGGGTGGAGCTTCCCAATTAAAACAAGCTTGGAAGGAGGAGTGGCATCCACTTCCTTAATAGCTTGCCTCTGGAAACCCTATGAACCTGGAGAGAGGATGAAAGGCACCCAAACGTCGAGGACTCTCCTCCTTCATAGGGTCACTGTGAGTCACCTGCGACTCCACGGCACTTAACAACAACAACAGTCTGGTAGATGTATTCAGAGTATTTTACCCAACAAAACTCAATTTATTTATTCTCAAGTACCATAGTATATTCTTTAGAATTAATAATTTATTAGAACACAAAGACAACAAGTAAAAAAATTGAAATAATACAAATATCTTCTCAGACAACAATGTTTGTTGTTGTTGTTGTTATGTGCCATTGAGTCACTTGAGACTCAGAGTGACCCTATGTACAAAAGCTCTAAATGCTATTCTATCCTATGCCAATCTAGCCATCTCAAAAACACTTATTCCCACTGCTCCAGTCACAGAATCGATCCATCTACTTATTCCCACCGCTCCAGTCACAGAATCGATCCATCTCATCAAAGGTCTTCCTCTCCTTCGCCGCCCCTCCACTCTGCCAAACATGATGTCCCTCTTCAAGGATCAATCCCTCCTTGCAACATGCCCAAAGTATGTCAGACGAAGCTTCAGAATCCTTGACTCCAAGGAGCATTCCGGCTTCACCCTCTCCAGGACAAACCTGTTTGTTCCCTAGCAGTCCATGGTATATTTGATACTCTTCTGCAGCACCGCAGCTCAAAGGCATCAATTCTTTTTCTATCAACCCTATTCACTGTCCAACTCTCTGATACATAGCCCATAATTGTGAAGACTATAGCCCTGATCAGGTGCACCTTAGTCTCCAGTCTGACATCATTGCTCTTCAGTGCTCTTGAGAGGTCCTTCACAGTTGACTTTCCCAGTGCAATTTGTCTCTTTATTTCCTGGCTGCTTTTACCAAGAGTGTTGATGGTGGAGCCAAGTAAATGAAAACTGTTAACTTTCTCAATCTCTTCACATGCAGGCAAGATTCTGCTGAAATTATCCAAAAACGTTTGGAACAATATGTCAACAGAGAACTGCCATATGTGCAGGCTGGATTTAGAAGAGGTTGTAGTACTAGGGATACTGTAGCTAATTTAGATGGATCTTGGCAGAAGGCAAAGAATACCAGAAGAATGTCTATCTGTGCTTCATTGACTATGCAAAGGCTTTTGACTGTGTGGATCACAACAAGCTGTGGATGACTCTAAGAAGAATGGGAATCCCAGAACATTTGATTGTGCTAGTGTCAAACCTGTACTTGGATTAAGAGGCAGTCATCAGAACAGAGCAATGAGACACTACATGGTTCAAAATCAAGAAGGGAGTTCATCAGGGATGTATTCTGTCTCCATACCTTTTCAATCTGTATGCAGAACAGATTATCCACAATGCTGGGCTATACGAAGAGGAATGTGGCATCAGGATTGGTGGAAGAATCATCAACAACCTGCATTATGCAGATGACACAACCCTGCTTGCTGAAACTGAGGAGGACCTGAAGCACTTGCTGCAGAAGATCAAGGCCTACAGTCTCCTATATTGACTGAAGCTCAACATCAAGAAAACAAAGATTCCAACCACTGGGCCAATTGGCAGCATTAGTATGGATGGTGAAGAGATTGAGATAGTTAACAGTTTTAGTTTACTTGGCTCCACAAACAGACAATAATGCCATCAAAATTTATATTAACAAGTGGATAAAGGATAAACAACCATCCATTTGGAAGCCAAATAACACCCAGATTGAGCACTATTGAATTGTATGAGAAATAAAAAATGAAATAAAAAAATTACACGAAAATTAAAATACAACATATGAAAGCCTATGAGATATAACTAAGGCAGTCTTCACAGGGCAGTTCACAACAATAGGCAAACACATAAAAAGAGAAGAGCAAAATTAATGACTTACCTAAACATCTCCATCAAATAGAAAAAGAACAACACACTAATTCCACAGAGTCTAGAAGAAAGGAAATTATAAGAACAAGGACTGAAATCAATGGTATAGAAAACCTACAAAACATTGAAACTATCACTAAGCCAGTTCTTTGTTAAGGTCAATAAAATAGACAATTAGCAAAATTAAAAAAAGAAAAGAAAGAGAAGACACAGACAACTCAAATAAAAAATGACATAGGTGACATCACAACAGAACCATTTGAAAGGAAATCACAAATAATAGAATGTTACAAAAAGATATACTTTGATAAATTTAAAAACCAAGCGGAAATGAATGAATTCCCAGAAACCCACAACTTAGCCATATCAACACAGACAGATGTACACAACTTGAACAGATCCATCACAAAAAATTTGAGTGGGTCATAAAAAGATTTCCTCCTAAAAAAAAAAAAATTCCTGGCCCAAATGGCTTTATGGTTGAACATTCAGAGAGCAAATATGACCAATTCTACTTAAACAGTTTTAAAAATTAGAAAATCAAGGAACATTCCCAGAGTCACACTGTGAAGCAAGCATAATCCTAATATATAACCAGGCATATACATTTTCAAAAAAGAAAATTATGGACCAATATTTCTCATAAACATAGATGCAAAAATGTTTTACACAATACTGACTAATAGAATCCAACAGTATATAAAAAATATAATTTGTCATGACCAAGTGGAATTCATTACAGTAAGGATGGTTGAACATAAGAAAAAGAATCACCATGATTCAGCACATTAACAAAGCAAAGAACAAGAACCACATGATCCTATAAATTCAAACAGAAATGGCCTTTGACAAAATTCAACACATTTTTTTAATTAAAATGCTTAATAAAATAGGAATAGAAGGAAATTTCTCAACACAATGAAAAGTATATAAACAAAACCAAGTGTCAATATTATTCTAAAGGGTATTCAATTGAGAAGCAGGACCAGACAAGGTATCTATTACCATTTCTATATAATACTGTATTGGAAGTCCTTGCTAGGGCAACAAGAGAGGAGAAGGATATAAGTGACATCCAAATTAACTGTCACTATATGCAGACAATATAATAGTGTACACAGAGGACTTCAAAGACACACACAGACACACACACACAAAGTTAGATTTGATAGATCAGTTTAGGAGAGTGTCAGGAAACATGATCAATATACAGAACTCAGTAGGATTTCTCCATACCAACAAAGAAAGCACATCAAAGTAGACATGTTGTTGTTGTTGTTATGTACCATTGAGTCACCTGTGACTCGTAGTGACCCTATCTACAATAGTTCTGAAGCCTGCCCTGTTCTGAGCCAGTCTCACTGACTCCAACATACCTACCTCATTGCCCTCGTCACTGTATCAGTCCATCTCATCCAGGGTCTTCCTATCCTGTGCTGTTCCTCTACCCTTCCGAGCATGATATCCTTTTTCAAGGATCAGAAGGATATTCCTGGCCACGTGCTGAAAGTACATGAGACAGATCTTCAAAATTCTAGCCTCCAAGGAGA
>NW_006399945.1:5433809-5439818 GCF_000299155.1 Elephantulus edwardii
AAAAAAAGACCTTTATAACAAAAACTACAAAACACTACTGTAAGAAATAATAAAAGACCTAACTAAACAGAAAAATATTCCCTGTTCAAGACCAACATGAAACTTGACATAGTAAGAATAACAGCCCTTCCAAAAGCAATCTACGTGTCCAATGCAGTTCCAATACCGATACCAAACTCATTTTTCAAAGAGAGAAAAGGCAATTGGTAAGTTTATTTGGCAAGGAAAGAGATCCCAAGAAGGTGAAGCTCTTTTGAAAAATAAAAATAAATTGGGAGGCATAGTACTCCCTGATATCAAAACCTACTATGCAATTGTAGTAACAAAACCAGCATGGTATTGGTACAATTTATTGTGGAAGTGGGTGGTAAAGGAGTAGGAAAGATTGAAAGTGGACTGGAGGAGATGGGTGATAATAGATCAGTAGTGATTGGTTGAATGAAATGCAGTGTATATGAATGATTTATGAAGCACAAAGTGAAGGAAGGGTTGTATAAAGCAAAATGTACATGGATGAAACACAGCAATAGAAAAAAGAAAAAGAATAGATGCGAGACTTGGCTCTCTGATAGGGGAAATAATAAAATGGTGGCATTGCACACTTCTGTGGACTAGGCATGGGGTTGTGATCACTTTTCTCCATGGAGTACACATGATAAGGAAAAGAATATGCTTGTTAAGGGATCGTAGGCATTGCTGATCTTTGAGTTTTTCTGCTTTCTATTACTAAGAAAACAATGCCATTTGCTTTTTCATCATTTTAATTACATTTTCTTTTAACGGCTAATGGCCAGAAATGTTTGGAGGTCTATGAATTTCAAGCTATGGAGTTATTGTCCCTACAATGAGGGTAGCGACTTGAGCCTAGATAGAAGAAATAAAAGTCCACAATGTTAGCAACATTGGCTCAAGGATAGAGATTACATAAGAGGCCACCCTATACCTACTTTTTTTTTTCCTGTGGCTAATGCAGAAGCAGTTGTGCTTAGCATATATAGTGTCCTGGGGGGATGTTCCATGCACTTAAAAAAAAAAGACATTGTGTGAGAAAGACAAATCCCAGATGCACTCACAAACCTTTCCAACAAAGAGAAGCTAAAGTGCTATTCTTTTAGAAGAGTATAAAAAAGACAAATCTCAAGGGAGGGAAAAATTAGGTATCCTGGAACATCTTCCATTAAACTAGAGCAAGAAATTGGTTTATACTTTTAAGCAGAGAATTTAAACTTTGAAGGTCCCTATACCTCCTGCTGTAAAACAAATGGGGAGTAACAAGAAACAGCAACAAGAAGACACAATCTTGGTCCAAGAAGATAGCTAAAATACTGATCTAAGAAGAATGTGCTAATGACCTTCAGTAATATTAAATTATGCAATTAGAAAGATGAAAAACAAATACCCTTAATTTGAAGGCTACACATTTATTCACCCCCCACTGATATCAGACCTTTATTTTGCTGAACTCATCTGTCTGCTGCTCTTCAGCCATGAAATTGTCATTTCTCTCTAGTGAACTGTTAATGGAAACACTAAAATTCAATTTAAAAGTGGGAGTTACTACATAATACCATCATTGATGATGGATTACAAGATTTATAGGAATGTCCACATTTTAACTTTTTTAAGTTTATAAAATATTGGAAAGAAATGACCTTTGTAAGATGCTAATGCAGAAGAAGTCAAATATGTTCTTGAGAGGGAAAAAAAAACCCCAAAATACAACCAACTGTTTGTGGCACTTTATAACCATCTCCTGAATGAAATAGTCTGAAAATGATTATGGATTAAATTGTATTCAACCGTATTATATGTTGGGACTAACTTTATACCTGTGGAGGTAATCCTATTTGGAAATTGAATTTTTTTGTTGCATTAATGAGACCATAAAAATGGGTGGGAGTACATTCAGAAGAGAATTACAAGTTTTCTTGAATACTAGGTTTTGTGCTGCCATGGCGGTTAGATGAAGCTCTGAAACTATTTTTCTAAGATAATTTTTAGATGTGAAATAAAAAATATTCCCTGAAGTTACCTTCATTGATTATTTATACAAATTTAATAATCTGATTCCAGTTCTCCATCAAGTGAGGTACATGCGTATACTTACAAGTGGACTAATAGACAACACCAAGTTACACAGAGAAAAGATTGAAGATGTCAATTACTTCATATTACTTGGATCCATAGTCAATATTAAGCAATCAAGAAATAAAGAAATGTTGCATTGGAGAAATATGCTGTCAAGGACTTCTCCAAAGTGCCTTAGAAAGGGCATTCTTTTAAATAGTAAGGTCCACCTGATCCAAGCCAGGATGATTTCAGTTGCTTCCTCTGAATCTGCAGTTAGACAATGAATAAAGAAGAAACAATGTCTTATAAGTGTGGTGTTGGAGAAGAGTATTGTATATTAAACGGATTGTCAAAAGTATAAATCTACGTGTGAAAGAATTCAACTAATATGCTTCTTAGAAGTAAAGATTGTGAGACTTTATTATCACCTGTTTTGGACATGTTATTGGGAGAGGTAAATTCCTGAACATATCATGCCTGGTAAAATTGAGGGTCAGAGGACAAATCTCAATGAGATGGACTGAAACAGTGGTTGCAATAATAGACTTAAATACAGGGAGGATAGGGAAGGAAGGAGAATGTTCTATTCTTATGTACATGGAGTTGCTTGCTATGAGTCAGACCTGCCTGGATGGCATCTAATAACCATATTAAAAGTTATAATTGAGAACTGTTTAGCTTAAATGATGATAATTATTTTTTATAATGTAGAATATATGAGCTTATACGTTAGATAGATTGAAGCTTTATTGAAATAGTAGTCACATAAACCAATAATTAATATGTTTATTTAATATTGTTGTTGTTGTTATGTGCCATCAAGTTGCCTGCAGCTCATAGCAACTCAATGTACAATGGCCCTACACCCTGCTCTCTTCTGTGCCAATCTTATTTTATTTGACACACCTACCCCCATTACCCAAGTCACTGAATCAATCCATCTCATTGAGGGTCTTCCTCTTCTGTGCTGTCCCTCCATCCTTCCAAGAATGACGTCCCTCTCCAAGGACTGATCCTGCCTTGAAACATGTTCAAAGTATGTCAGACAAGGCTTTAGAACCCTTGCCTCCAAGGAGAAGCCTGGCTTCACACTCTCCAGGACAAACCTGTTTGTTCTCTTGGCAGTCCATAGTATATTCAATATTCTTCTTCAGCACCACAGCTCAAAAACATAAATTATCATTCTATCATCCCTGGTCATTGTCCAGCTCTTTGATGCATAGCAAGTGATTGCAAAGACCATCGCACATATTAGATGCACCTTAGTCTCCAGACTGACATCATTGCTCTTCAGTACTTTAGAGAGGTCTCTAACAACAGACATTTCCATTGTAATACATCTTTTCATTTCCTGGATGCTGGTGCCAAGAGTGTTGATTGTGGAGCCAAGCAAACGAAACCTGTGAACAATCTCAATCTCTTCACCATCCATCACGATGCTGCAAATCCGCCCAGTGGTGAGAATCTTTGTTTTCTTGATGTTGAGCCTCAATCCATACTGAGGGCTTCAGTCCCTGACCTTCTGCAGCAAGTGCTTTAAGTCATCTTCTGTATCAGCAATCAGGGTTGTGTCATCTACATAACACAGATTGTTGATGATTCTTCCCCCAATCCTGATGCCACGTTTCTCGTAACAGAGCCCAGCCTCCTGGATAATCTGTTATGCATAAAGATTGAAATGGTATGGAGGTAGAATACATTCCTGATGTACACCCTTCCCTATTTTGAACCATGCAGTATTTCCTTTCGCTGTTCTGATGACTGTCTCTTGGTCTGAGTATAGGCTTCATGTTAGCTCAATCAAGTGTTTGGGGATTCCCATTCTTCTCAGAGTCAGCCACATTTTGTTGTGACCCACACAGTCAAACGCCTTTGCATAATCAATGAAACACAGATAGACATTCCTCTGGTATTCCCTGCTTTCCTCTGAGATCCATCTAATATCGGCTACAATATCCCTAGTACCACAACCCCTTCTAAATCCAGCTTGCACTTCTGGTAGTTCTCTGTTGATGTGCTGTTGCAGTTGTTTTTGAATAATCTTCAGCAGAATTGTGCTTGCATGTGAAATCAATGATACTGTTCTGTAATTTCCACTCTGTGTGTGGATCACCTTTCTACTATTTTCAAACTGAGGTAACACTTTGACTAGAAAATCAAAACTGTTCTGAAAATAAGAAAACCCCACAGGGAATATTGTTACAAAAGTGGTTTTCTTGGTAACAATTTAACTTAAAACACAGCTTTCTAGTCAGACCCTGGGGGGTTTGTTTCTATAAACAGCATTATGAATAATTCTTCTAAAAATCCCACTATTTAAGACAAGATGATCTCCACTAAGCCATTTATCAGGCCAGTGTTTGACTGAAAGGTGACATTAGATAATAAATTTCTTTACACCTCAATTGGACATCTAAGGGTAAATGGCCTGCATGAGCCACTCTCTGGAAATAAGGAATACAGGCGATTCAAAATATTGTCTCAGTTCATATCACTGTACTGCTAATGTTGTGTGAATTTAGATGAGACACTTAATCTCTTTGAGTCTTATTTTTTTTCACCCATGAACTGGGAATAATCTTCTCTTAAAATGTGAGAAGATAATAAGTTCACATTGGTCCAGTGTAAAGATAATGTGAGCTACAGTGTTGTTCACTTTCTTCTTTCCTATATAAATTTATTCTGTTTAATACCTCAGTCCTGATCCAGAAAGAAATTATCCAAGGTTTGAAGACTGAAAACTTGAGAATTATTATAAGACATTTGTAGACTAGAGTCACAGGCTCCTGTCTACCGTAAGCCCACAACAAGTAATCAATTCTGACTCGCAGTGATTATAAGTGGGTTTCTGAGACAAATTTTTATGTAAAAGGATTACCAATTTTTCTTCTGTGGAGTGTTTGGTGGAGCTCCAAGTTGCAAAATATTTTTGGAAGCAAGTGTAGCATCCACTTCCTAAATCACGTGCCTCTGAAAACTCTATGAACTTGGAGAAATGACGACAGTTATGGAAAGGCATTAGGTCTTTTGTTCCTAGAGTTGCTATGAGTCATGCTCGACTCGACGGCAATCAACAACAACAACAACAACAACAGTGGCTGAGGGATTTGAATTGCTGGGCTCCTTCCATCTATAATGTGGTGGTTCTTATTAGGTGCCATTAAGTCTTTTACAACCCATAGTGACCCTATGAACGATGGATGTGAACTGTGACCTATTCTGTGCCATCTTAATCATCTGACGTGCTTGACTCCATTGTGACAGTCACTGTTAAGGGTCTTGCTCTCTTTCTCTGACTCTCCAGCTTTTCAAGAATGATGTTATTTTCCAAGGTCTAATCCCTCCTGACATCATGTCCAAAATACGTAAGATAAATCTTCATCATCTCCCCAAGAAGCACTCTGGTTTTACTATCTCTAAGACACATTTGTTTGTTCTTTTGGCAGTTAACAAGATCTTCTTTGCTTGTCTTCAGAACGACAGCTCAAAGTTATCAATTCTTCTGTCATCATCTGTCACTGTGAATCTTTCAGACACAGAACATTAAATTGAAAAAGACCATGACATGAATCAGATGCACCATAGTCTTTAAACCAACATCATTATCCTTATCAGCATGGAGAGGTCCTTGACAGCACTTTTACCAATACAATTTGTGTTTTGATTTCCTAACTGGTGGTATTATGTATGAGTGTTGATTGTGAATACAAGCAAGATTAAATTATTGACAACTTCAATATTTTCTCTGTCTGTCATGATGTTCACTATTGGCCCATTGGTAAGGATTTCTGTCCTCTTGATATTAAGGCGGAATCCATGTTGAAGGATGTAGTCTTTAATCTTCTGCAGCAAGAATTTCAAATTCTCTTCCATAGGTTTATCTAATTCAGAGATTAAAAGATGGTGAACTATGAATTTAATTATGTACATATTTTGTAT
>NW_006399945.1:5439948-5444895 GCF_000299155.1 Elephantulus edwardii
CCTGACGTACTTTGGACATGTTGCAAGGTGGAATCAGTTCTTGGAGAGGGACTTCATGCTTCGCATGGTGGAGGGACAGCACAGGATAAGAAGACCCTTGTTGAGATGGATTGATTCAGTGATTGGGGTAATGGGGGTAGGTGTGTTGGAGACAATAAGATTGGCACGGGATAGGGCAGGCTTTAGGGCCGTTGTACATGTAGGTCGATTCCTACTTGATGGTACACAACAACAACTGTTAAGTTTTGATTTAAAAAAATTATGGTATATAGGCAATTTCTACCTGCCTTTAAATGATCCAATAATCTAGAACACAAGGTGTATCCTAGTAACAATTATCTAAACCAAAAAACCATATAGCTCAGTAATTTTATTTTTTTTAAAATACTATGATTTTAACAAAAGTTTACCCAAAAGTTAGATTTTCATTCATTCATTGTTGCACATTTTCTTTCCTTCCCCTCCACAAGTTCACTCTTTTTTTTAGTAATCATTCATTGTTGTATAATTGCCTCCCTAAGCCCCTCACCTTCCTCTCCCCTCCCTTTCCCCCAGTTCTCTTTGCAATGTAACTTTTAATCTAGACTGTTGTCTTACATATAATATCTAGTCATATATTCCTTTAAAAACAAAAATAAAACAGTGTCATCTTTTATTGGATAGAGTTCTCAATTTAAGTGACAAAGGACTGTTCTCCAAGGAGGAAAGGGTGCCAGGAAAAAGGCACCCCTGCCAGGATTGCAGATGGCACCTCTTAGAGGTACTTCCCTAACAATTCATGTTTTAGCTTCTCGTACGAAGAGCAGTTAGGTTGGCAAGCTCTGGTGGCCTAGTGGTAATAAGCTGCACTGCAATCCCAGAGGTGTGTGGTTCAAATCTAACAGATGCTCTGTTGGAGAAGGAGGGCAATCTCCTCCTGTACCAGTTATATCCAATTTGATGGTATACACACACACACACACACACACACACACACACACACACAGAGCATAGTAAGATGTCAGCACCACGGAAAGCCCAGCAAAGTCCCCTTCTCCACATTGATGTACTTTGTGATGTACACATTAATGTAGTACTGGTAGTAGCCTCTCTGGAATGCTCCCATGCTGCTGCTCAGGGTTGAAGTCCTGCAACAGTACCCAGCTGGGCAGCTTCCCCAGTTTAACATCCCTCAGTGGTATGAAAGAGGCCATTTTGGAGTCCAGTGTGTCTGCAGACCAGGGGCAAATACACATATTCCTTTTTCTTCATCTGTTCAATTATCTATATCCACTCTTTCCCTATTTTCCTCCAAAACTCTCATGCCAGTTCTGCATAATAATAGTGGTATTATGCAGTATTTGTCCTTTTGTGTTTCACTAAGTATAATGTCCTCCAAGGTCACGCCTGTTGTGTAATGCTTTACCAGTTCATTGTTTTTCAGTGCTGCATAGTATTCCACTGTGTGAATATACTATAGCTTTCTATTTGCTTGCTGATGGACACTTGGGTTGCTTCCATCTCTTTGTTATTGTAAATAAAACAGCAATAAACACGGGTGTGCACACATCTGTTTTTATGGTGGTTCTGTTTTCTTTAGGATATCTTCCCAGTAGTGGAACTGCTGGATCAGATGGCATATCTATTTAGAATGTTTTGAGAAAGTGCCAAACCACCTTCCACAGTAGTTACACCATTTTACACTCTCTCCAACAGTGAATAAGGGTTCCAATCTCTACACCACCTCACCAACATTTATTGTTTGCTATTCTGTTGAACTTTGCTATTGTTGCTGGGGTCAGTTGACATCTCCTAGTTATTTTTATTTGCATCTCTCTGATAGCTAGGGATTTCTAACAATTTTTCATGTGTTTGCCATCTAAATGTCTTCTTTGATGAAGGGTCTGTTCATGTTCTGTGCTCATTTTGTGACTGGGTTGTTTACCTTTATTTTTTGTTCAGGTGTTGGAGTATTTTATAAATTTTAGATATGAGTTCATTATCATGTATGTTAGTACCAAATATTTTTTCCTAGTCTATGGCTCTCCTTTTTATCCTGTTGGAGAAGTTTTTTGATGTGCATAGGAATTTGATTCGTGGAAGGTCCTATGCATCTATTTTATTCTCTCCTGGTTGTTAGTTTCTCAATAATATTCACATTCTGTTGGAACACCTTTTTTAGGAATGGGGAGAAATAGGACCTCTTCCACTGGGTTTGCCAGGTAGCTGTCCTCTACATTTCCTGGTACAGCTGATAAAACATGCCAATTAGTATTCCATCAATTCCTGGGGCTTTGGGCAGTTTTTGTTTGTTTGTTTGTTTGTTTTTTGAGCTCCCAGATTGATTCAGGTTTGGAAGCAGGGCTGGCATACATTTCGTAAACTACATACTATGGAAAGTCTAAAACTTGGAGAACTGATGATATTTATAAAAAGGCTTCAGGCCTTTGTTCATTTTCTGTTTTTTTATGTAATCTTCCCTCATGTGTGCTCAGCCTCTATGGTGGACAAATCATTAAAGAAGTTAGACTCTATGAAGAAACATGTGGCATCAGAACAGAAGGATAATGAAAAAGCAACAGAATGCTCCCAGATGGGTACTTTGGGTGGTGAGAGCCAACAAGAATGCATGATTATGGAGGAATTTGCAATGAAGGAGCTCATGGAATTTGAACCATGCTCTGGTTCTGAAATTTGGTAGGGCCCAAGAACCGCAGGCCTTTGGGCCTGTTTTTAGTTGTATTTGGTCAAACATTCTTCTAGGTTGTCTAGTCCTGGTCTGTCCATTTATTGAAGAGAGGTAATTAGTGGTTGCTGTGATGTTGAACACTGTGACACTGATGTGTCAAATGCTATAATGATTACCCATGGTGGACAATGTTTGGTGGAGTTCCCTGATTCAAACAAGCTTAGACGCAAGAATAGCATCCACTTCTGAAATAGGTTGCTTCTGGAAACCCTATGGACCTGGAGAAAGGATGAAAGTTGTACAAGTGTTCAGGTCTTTCGTTCATAGGATCACTATGAGTCACCTATGACTCGACGGCACTTAACAACAACAACAATGCCTTCAATGCAGATTGAACTTTTTACTTCATCACCCTTGGTTCTTGATTATACATTTCTTTCTGAAATGGTTTTGTGTCTGCAAATTATTTTTGATACCGTGATTCAGGGTCCTTTCATCTCCTTTTTTTGCTCCCTAGATTCTGCCAAAGATATCCTTCAGAATTGCAGTTGTGGCTTCAATTTGTTTTTCAGTTATTTCAGTTTTGAAGATGAACAGGATATTTCCTTTTTGTTTTCCAACTCCAGCTTTTTTGCACACTTTATTCTGCTACTTTACTCTGTTTTTTTTAGCTACTCTTTTACTTCATCAACTCTTTGTTTTGTTTTAGCTTCTTGACGTTCAAGTGATTTTCAGAGCCTCCTCTGCAATCCAATTTGGACTTTCTCCTTGATCTTTGTAATGACCTTTTGCTTTCTTTGTAGAGGATATTTGATGTCATCTCAAAGCTTATCTGATTTTCTATCAGTTATTTTCAATGTCCTTAATGATCTCTATCAGATAAGGTCTATGTGTATAACCAGCTCTTGTGTTCTTTTTTTTAAAAAAAAAAGATATTCACAATGTGTAAATCACTGATTGTACAAAATTCAGTCTATCTCCAGTATCATTGTATCACCTATTCTGTAATTTCCAACTATCAATCTTTCTTCTTTCTTTCCAGCTATTCCATTCAAATCACCATTATTGATAAATCTTGATTTATATGTTCCATCAGTTTCATACTGTTAGAAATCCTAAAAAATAAAATAAAATAAAAAGAAATCCTACCAGTTTCAAATTGGTAGAAATCCTTAGTACATTGACAGATAACTGTCAGAAACTCAGATTGAATTTAGAAGATGCCATGGTGTGAGGGATATTACAGTTGAACTCTGTCATATCCTGCACTATCGTCACCACCTCTGATACTCTTGAGCCAATTAACTGCAGTGACTGTATCAGTCTATCTCATTGAGTATCCTCCTCTGTTTTACTGACCTGCTACCTTTCCAAGTATCATGTCCCTTTCCAAGGAATAGCCTCCCCTAGCAACATGCACAAAACACGAGGAATGAACCTTCAGCATCCTAACCATCAAGGAGCACTCTAGCTCCACTTTTTTTCGAAAACATATCTGTTTTTTTGACAATCCATTCGACATTCAGTATTTTTCTCCAACCTAAATTTCAAAGGCATCAGTTTGTCTTCTGTCCTTTTTATTCATTACCCAGCTCTCAAATGCATAATAAATGATTGAAAAGATCCTGACCTTCTGAAAAAGAATACCTTAGTCTTCAAACTGACATCATCGTTTCTCAGTGATTTGCAGAAGTCCCTGACATTGCACTTGCCCAGTGCAATGGATTTTCTGATTCTTTTTTAAATTTAATTTTAGTGAAACTTTACATGTAGAGATTTTGGATTTCCATTTATTCAGTGTTGCACTTTTCTCCTTGTCCACCTCTCCCCCACACCCAGTTCACTCTTCTCTTTGAAAAGTAAAAGAAAAATTCATTCATTGTTAGTTATACAATCCCTTGCCCAAAGTCTACTCCACCATGCAGCCTTCATTCTGGACTCCTGTCATGAGAATAATACTTAATCGTACATCCCTTTTAAACATCTGTTTCAATGAGGTATACATTATTTATTCCCTCTTTCCCAGTCTCCTCCCGCAACCCTGATGTCAGTCCCATTTTACAACAGTGGCGCTAATGCCGTATTTGTCCTTTTGTGCTGAGATCATTCACTCAGCATAATGTCCTTCAGGGTCACCCATTTTGTATAATATTTCATGAATTCCTTGTTTTTAAATGCAGCATAATATTCCATTGTGTGAACATACCAGAGCTTTTCTATCCATTCGTTTGTTGATGGGCCCTTGGGTTGTTTTCCAACTCTTTCCTATTGTGAACAAA
>NW_006399945.1:5445730-5447087 GCF_000299155.1 Elephantulus edwardii
TCCTCATCTTGAGCAAGCAAAGTTACGGCACCTTTGTAATGAAGATTGTTGAAGATTCGTCCTGTGATTCTGGTGGCATGTTTGTCTTCATAAAGACCAACTTCTCAGCTCAAATGATTCATTCAGTTATTCAGATTGAAAAGGTATGGAGAAGAAAACAGCCCCAACACACACTTGTCTTGATTTGAACCATTCAGTGTTCTCTTGCTCTGTTTGAACGATAGCTTCTTAGTCTAGATATAGATTTTATATGAACATGATTAAGTGTTCTCGAATTCTCATTCTTATCAGTGCTAGCCCCAATTTGTTATGATCCACACAGTGATAAGTTTTCATAATCAATAAAACACAAATAGACATTTTTTTGGTATCTTCTGCTTTGAGTTAGGATACATCTGACATTAGCAATGATATCTCTGAGGCATGTGATATTAGTAGTATTGTTCGATAATTTCCAAATTTTGCTGAATCACCTTTCTTGGGAACAAGTATGGATTTTTTACAGGCAGTAAATCAAGCATTTTTCCTCCAAATTTCCTGGCAGACTGGAGAGTACATCCAGTGCTTCCAGGGCTGCATCTGTTAGTTGAAATATGTCAATGGGCACCCCATATATTCCTGGGCCCTAACTTTTACCAACTCCTTAAGTGTAGCTGAAACTTCTTACCACTGGCTCTTGATCATATGCTATTTTCTGAAATATTTCAGTGTCTTTCAGTTCTTTCTGGTACAGTGAATTTCTGTATATTACCTTCACTTCTATTGATGCTTGGTGGACCATTCAAGATTTTACTCATAGCATCTTTCAACATTACACTTGAGGCTCAAATCTGTTTCTTAGTGCTTTCAGCATGGGAAATGCTGAGTGAGTTATTCCCTTTTAATTCTGCAACACCAAATCTTTTCCATTTTCTTTGAATACTTTGCTATTTTTCCTTGAGCTGCACTTTGACATTTTCTCATCAATGTTTTACTTTGGCACCTCTTCTCTTTGTTTTGGCTTCTCTTTCATAATCTCTTCTGTGTCCATTTTGGTCTTTTCTTTCTCTTTGCCTATGTAATGACCTTTTGTTCTCTTCATGGATGATATTCTTGGATCTCATCCCATAGTTTTCTGATAATAAGTGCAAAACATCCTCTAAAATCCAATCATTCTGTGTATTTATGACGTTCATATAGCAGTAACTAAAACCAGGCATGAAATGATAGTAGCACAGTGTGTTACGGCTAGAGATTTTGTTGTTGTTGTTATGTGCCATCGAGCCGTTTCCGACTCATAGCGACCCTATGCACAACAGCTCTAAACCCTGCTCTATCCTGCGCCAACCGCACCACCTCTGACACACCCATCCCGATT
>NW_006399945.1:5451092-5461449 GCF_000299155.1 Elephantulus edwardii
GTCAAAGATATCATTCAGGAAGAGTGTAAACGGTCATTACAAAGAGAGAAGAGGAAGAAAAGACCAAAATGGATGTCAGAAGAAACTCTGAAGATGGCTAGAGTTAGTTTCAATTTTATTGGACCATAATTCTCAGTGGTTTGACAATTATAAGATGGTGATATTTTCCAGTTGTGTAATGGTACAATCAGCTTCCATTTTCTGATTCTACATAATTCATTTACAAAATACTTATTTTGATATATGACCTGTTGTGGTTTTTGTTTTGTTTTGTTTTGTTTTTCAAACCAACTATATCTTTACATTAGAAGTGTTTGTAGTACTATTTAATCTTCGGAAAAATATTATGAGAGAGAGAAATGTGACTCCTACTTATATGAGTGAAAATGGAAGCATTAAAGATTATGTGATTTGTTTAAGGACATACAGTCAGAAATGTCAGAGTTGGGATCTGATCCAAGTCAATCCAACTTGAAGGTTTTGCCCTAGATTTTTTTTCCACACATGCATTCATGTTAACCAGAATTATTTATATGATAAACTCTGGGTGCATGAATAATGCCAATTTTACCTAAAACCTCTTTATGGGAAACCTGCAGGAATTCACTGTCTGCAGGGATGTTAGAGGCAAATTTCTTTTTTACATTAATTCCTGGAAGAATAATTCAGAGGACCTCAATTTTTTGGTGGAAAGAAGTTAATTTCACGTTTCCCTGATAGATATAGAAAAAATGCCAACTGAAATGAAGAGAAAGTAAAACTCAGACAAAATGAAATATCAGCTACATTCTACTTTTTCCAGGTCTTTGGAGAATATAAATTTCATGTGAGAAGTATTTAGCTTTCTTTATCTTTTAGAAATAAGGAAGCAGTGCCTGAACTATGTATTTGTGACTCCTTTATTTCTATGTAGACCACCAGTTCAGACTTCAACAAGTAAGAGACTCAAGTACCCATGATACAGCTATTTCAGGGACAGTGACTATTCTAAAGCCTAGCCAGGCAGATGATGCTAATATGATCATTATTCAGTCACTGTGAACCCTGAGCTAGAAGAAGGTTAAATGACTCCTCTATGCTCATCATTTCCAAGATCTCCTGGCTCTTATTCAATACCCTGGCATTGTCTCTTCCATAGTCCAATAATAATCCCTCAATTATGATACTGCCTATGGAATTATTTCTTCAAAACTGAAGAGCATGTTTTATTTCATTTTTAACCTCATAGCAACTCTATGGAATAAATAAACAAAATGTTATCTAATTTTTCTCATTGTAAAATATGACTTTGAGAGAGACAATTTATTTGCCCTTAGTCATAAAGTCAAGCCAGGTCTTCTGATTCTTACTCCAGTGAGATTTCTACTACATTAGCTTCCTATATACCACTTTCTTCCTGGAATATAGATTTTTAGAAGCTATTTTGGAGGTCTTAGAATTTAGGAATTTTATCTAATCTATTTGGGTCTTCTTAAATAGCACAAGACCCAAGATCCATTTATCAAGGCTAGAGAAGTCCATAAACAGAGTTCTAAGCTTGAGAGACTAGAGAAAGTCAGGATGATTATATAAGCATTTAACATCCAGCAGTCTGAATTGAAGGCAAGTGCGAAGTATAAGTTATGATTGCATCAGCAGGTTTAGATAGAATCCCAACCACAGTGACTCATCCAAATATGTATTTCTTTATCTTATGTAACAAATAAAATGGAAATTTGAAGTACAGTGACCTCCTAAACACCTGAGGCTCCCAGATTACTCCTTAGTTTTCTGCTCTTTCATCTTCAACATGTAGCTTTTGTTTCCATGTCCACAATGAGGCTACTCAAAATGCAGACATGGTATGCACTATCTGAGAAGGAATAATTTGCTAAGAAAACACAGGATATCAGGTGTGATCTCTTTTAAAGAACATTTCCAGAAATCTCTCCCTGCCTCTGCAACATTTGGTTACATTTCACTGGCCAAAAAATATGTCACTTGATAATTCCTGGTTGCAAGCAAGTTGGAGAAATGGGTTGTGGGTTTTTTGGTTTGTTCATTTTTTTTTTATCTTTGAGCTCATTGTATTGATATCTTAAAACAAAAACAGGCTCTGGAAATATGTCCACATTCTAACAAGAAACAGAAGCCATATCCAATTTAAAATATTAAGACAGTAAGTGGACTATATACAACAGTCCTTGACCTTTTGCGGCAAGTGCTTCAGGTTTTCTTCAGTTTCAGGAAGCAAGGTTTGGTCATAAGCATATCTTAGGTTGTTAATGAATCTTCCTCCAATCTTGATGCTACACTCCGTCCCATAAAGTCCTGCTTCCCAAATGATCTGCTTTCCAAATGATTGAAAAGGTATGGAGAAAGGATGCATCCCTGACACACTCCTTTCCTGATTTTGAACCATGCAGTGTTTATTTGCTTTGTTCTGAGGTCTGATTCTTGGTTCAAGTATAGATTCCATATAAACACAATCAAGTGTTCTGAGATTCCCATTTTCCTCAAAGTCAGCCACAATTTATTGTGATTCACACAGTCAAATGCCTTTTCATAGTCAATCAAACACAGATAGACATTCTTCTGGTACTACTTTCTGCCAAGATCCATTTGACATTGGCGATAATGTCCCTAGTGCCATCATCTCTTCTAAACCCAGCTTGTATATCTAGTAGTTCTCTGTCAATGTACTGTTATTTTCTAGATAATCTTCAGCAGGATTTTGCTTGTGTGTGATATTAGTGATAGTTTGATAATTTCCACACTCTGTCGGGTCTTTTTTTTTCAAAATAGGAATAAATATAGATCTCTTCAAGTCAATTGGCCAAGTAGTTGTCCTCCAGATTTCTTGGCACAATTTGGTAAGCACATGCAGGGAAGCATCTGTTTGCCGAAATATGTCAATTGGTATTCCATCAACCTGGGGCTTAATTTTTTACCAAGTCCTTTGGATCAAGAAGACAGAGATTCTCACCACTGTGCCAATCGGCATCACCATGATAGATGGAGAAGAGATTAAAGTTGTTAGCAATTATAGGTTGCTCAGATCAACAAATAATGCTCTTAGCATCAGCAGTGAGGAAATCAAAAGACACATTGCATTGGGAAAATCTGCTGTCATGAACCTCTCCAGAGTGTTAAAGAGCAACAATGTCAGTCTAGATAAAGGGGTGCCTAATCCAGGCCATGGTCTTCTCAATTATTTGCTGTGCTTCAAAGAGTAGGACAATGACTAAGGGTGGCAGAAGAATAGATACCTTCGAGTGTCTTGAACATACCATGGATTGCCAAGAAAACAAATAATTCTATATTAGAGAGGGTCAAACCAAGCCTCTCTTTAGAAGCTAGGATTTTGAAACTCTGTCTCTCTTACTTTGGGTTTGTGGCCAGGAGAGATTGATCCTTGGAGAAGGACATCATGCCTGGAAGAGTGGATGGAGAGAGCAGAAGAGGAAGACCCAGGATGAGATGGATTGATAGGGCAATAGTGATTGGTGTGTCAGAATTAGTGACACTGGTGCCAGATAGAGAAGGGTTCAGAGCTGCTGTACATAGCGTGGCTATACATCATAGATGACTCAATGGCACATAACAACAATAATATACTTTGACAGATTTGGAAGCAGGAGTGGCATCCACTTCCCAAATAACATACCTCCAGAAACTCTGAACTTTGATAGATGTTGATAATTGTAGAGGGGCTTCAGTCATTTTGTTCATAGGGTTGCTATGAGTCATGCTCAACTCAAAGGCAATCAACAACAGCAACATATACAACAGTGCAGGTAGGTGTAGGATATTTTCAATGATTAATACAGTAACCAGAGACTAAAAAAAAAAAAAAAGCTGCTACCGTCCTTAGACCTAAAGTGATTATAGGAAATAGGAAAAGCAGAGACAACAAAGACTAGTTTGAAAAGGGTAATTATTTTTGGTCACAAACATCACAGGCAACTCCTGGGACATTTGAACACGTAATTGGTGACTATACTTTTAGTACTCACTCTGATAATTTTTCAGGGCTCCCTATTGGCCAAAACAAACAAAAGTCAGAGCGAAAGTGAACCTCTTGATATATTATACTCGAGATAAATATGCAGCAGGATATAAAAGGGTAAAAGAAAGTACCTGTAATGAATCATATCTAATATCTAATATAATTCCTAAAGTAGAAGGAGAAAGTGGATATTGACTAAGCTATTAACAATGTCTCTTAAATATTGAGAGATACACGATTCAGTTGGGCACAGATCTGAAGAATCTTGGGTTCTAGATAGTATATACTGGAGCAGTTTGTAAATTAAACTGACTAATTTCTTGATTGTTTGATGTTATGAGTGCAGTGTTATAAGAACTGGTCTTGTGTTTCCTATTTCGTTTGCTAAAGGAGGTCACCGATATATTTCAGAATCCACTCTTAGTAACCAGAGATATGATTACTGTTGGCCGACTAGGAGCACTTGCAAAGGATGGAGATTTTCCATGAATAGTGCCTTAAAACAAGTGAGAAACTGGTCCAGAATTACCACACTTCTGTTCCAAATGGTATTCATTGGACTTCCTTGTATGTGTACAGATATTATCCTATTACTCACTATATTGTATTTCAAGATGGACCTAGAAGTGACTTTTTTAACTATGAAAGCTACCCCATTTCCCTCCACCTTTTCATCTCTGGAGTAATAGATTGTATGATAGTCTGACTCAAAATGCGCCGTGCCAGTCCGTCTCATCTCCACAATACCTAGTATGTCAATATTTATTTTTTTCCATCTTTTTTTCTATATTTTATTAATTTTCATAAACATTTACAGAGATTTTGGGTTTCCATTCATTCATTGTTGCACTATTCTCTCTACCCTCCTCCCAGTTTGTTCTTGTCCAAATGCCACAGTGCTTGTCAAAGCCAGTTCTGATTAATCTTCTTTGTCAGTGTGTCCTTTGCCATTCCCTATCACTCCTCCCTGAGAGAGACTTAGTATGTCAATATTTATGTATCCCATTTCTTCCTTAACAATATCTAATTTTCCTACATTCATGATTCTCATATTCCATGTTCCAATCACTAGTGTCTGCTTACAACTGTTCTTCTTCCTTTGTATTTCCATACTTGAAAGCTCCTCCACAGTTGTCCTGTTATTCTACATGTGTTCTGTTGTACATAGGGTTTTCAGAGGCCTACTATTTAAGAAGTGGATGGCCAATCCTTCTTCCTAGTCTGTCTTAATATGAATGCTCCGATTTAGAGAAGTATCTGACAGACAGATATTTTACAGAAAAAGCACAGGAAAGATATTTTTCCTACTGTGAAATTAACCATTAGTTTCAATGTTGTCCCCGCCGTTGATACTAATGTCTTGACCCACTTATTTCCCTGCTCCACAACCCACCAGCATCCCTTTTCACTCCCATCTACTCCCTTCAACAACTATCTCTCATTGTCCAGCCCATGATCTGATAGCTTATATCTCAAGTTTTATGGGCTTCTGTGATTCCAGACACTTCAGGTACTGAAAATTTCTTATGCTGTGGCAAGTGTCTCTTGAGTTTTGTGGTAATGTTTCCAAGTGAGGGTGATGTGTCCTGTAGATCTGGAGTTTAGATTGTTTCCCAACAGTTTCTGGCTCCCGTTTACCTGAGGGGTGGGGGGGCTGTGATCCCCTTCTGTTTGCCCACTGTTTCCTTCTAAAAATTCCTAAACTGTGTTGCGCTTTCTGTGTGTTCCCAATGATCTGTCTGTGTTTCATTGATTATGCAAAGGCATTTGACTGTGTGGATCACAACAAACTGTGGCTGACTCTGAGAAGAATGGGAATCCCAGAACATTTAATCGTGCTAATGCGAAACTTATTCTTGAACCAGGAGGCAGGCATCAGAACAGAGCAAGGAAAAACAGCATGTTTCAAAATTGGGAAGAGTGTACACCAGGAATGTATCCTATCTCCGTAACTTTTCAACCTGTATGCAGAACAGATGATCCGGGAGGCTGGGCTCTATGAGGAGAACTGCAGCATCAGGATTGGTGGAAGATTCCTCAACAATCTGCACCATGCAGATTACACAACCTTGCTTACTAAAACTGAAGAGGACCTGAAATACTTGCTATAGAAGGTCAAGGACTGCAGCCTTCAATAAGGATTGAGGCTTAATATCAAGAGGACAAAGAGTCTCACCATTGGGCCAATTGGCAGCATCATGATAGATGGAGAAGAGATTGAGATTGTTCACAGCTTAATTTGCTTGGCTCCACAGTCAACACTCTCGGTACCAGCACCCAGGAAATAGAAAGACATACACGATGGGAAAGTCTGCTGTTAGGGACCTCTCCGGAGTACTGAATAGCAATGGTGCTGCTCCTTAGAGGCAAAGATTCTAAAGCTTCATCTGACATACTTTGGACATGTTGCAAGGAGGGACCAGTCCTTGGAGAAGGACATCATGCTTGGGAGGCTGGAGGGACAGCACAGGAGAGGAAGGCCCTCTATGAGGTGGATTGATTCAGTGACTGGAGTGATGAGGGTGGTGTGTCAGAGACAGGCCGGCACAGGACAGAACAGAGTTTAGGGCTATTGTACATAGGGTCACTATGAATCGCAGGTGACTCGATGACACATAACAACCACAATATTGTTCCAAAATTTCTTGTTCTTCTTTCTTTGATACTAAGCAACTCCTTTATTTTGGATTTTTATTATTTTTCTGGATTCTCTTTTCTTTTCATGAGGCAAAAACATTCTACAAGCCTATTTTTCAGTCGACTAAAATTGACACTGTTCCCTCTTGTATTGAGGTTTGTCAGCAAGAGATGATTGAGAACAAATAGGTTCAGTGGGGAGAACAGAATGAATTACGGAACAGGAAAAGAGAGAATGAGAATAGAGCTGCTAAAAGTAAGAGGGCTGTGACTCTGCATGGGTAATTTCATTTTATGAAAATCCTAATCCTACTCTTGGTAATTTTTTATGTTAAAAAGAAAACTCACTGCTAAGTTCTCATCATATACCATTTATGTATATTCCTTTAACCAGTACCTTTTCTTGAACATCTGATGTAGTTAGGATATAAAGATAGGAATGCCAGCTGGTTGTCTGGTTATTTTTTCCAACAGAGTTTTTTAAGCAGTCAGACAGACAGGGCCCCTGATGACATCTTGGTGGTCAGTTCTTCAAGGATGATTGAGCTAGGAAACCTGTTCATGATTATTAAACTCACAGGAGGAAGAATTTTAGTTAAATTGACCGAATAGTTTCTATGACTACCATTTTTAAGCAGGACAACTCCTGAAACATCCATCCATTTTCTTCTTTCTCCTGGGATGCTATTCCTGCATCATCACCAACATCATTTGTCAGTTGATACCAACCCATGGTGAGTCATCAGAGCAGAATTGTGCTTCATAGACAGATTGTTTTGTTATTGTTTTTTTCTTCTTTTTGAGGGTTTTATTGTGTTTTAGGTGACAGTTTGTGAGGTAAGTTATTCTCAGAAGTTCATACATAGATTGTCCTGTGACATTCCTGCAGTTGCCATTCCTGCACTGTGTCATCACAATCCACATTTTTCCCCTGAATTGCCCATTTCCATTTTTCCAGCTTTCTTGTCTCCTCCTGCTTTCTCATCTTTGTTTTTGAAAATGTTACCCTTTGATTTTGTCTGATTGATTGTAAAAAGCATGTTTTTCGTAGTTGTAATTGCTTTTTCTATAGGCCTGCCTGTTCATTGGCTGACAGTTGTCTTTTTAAAGTTTCTTCAGTTTGGAGTTAGAAGAGATCTTATGACAATTGGCTCAGGAGTTTTCTAGTTTATTTCAGATAAATAGGTCTGGTCCTTTTTTCTTTTTTAATTTGAAATCTTCTCTGCATTATTTATCTATTCTTGCCAAAATACATACACACATATGAATTATACAGACTCCAGTTTTAGAAATTACTTCAACATCAAAACTGAACTTCTAGACTTGGTCTAGAATGAGAATCTCAAGAGTTACCAAAAAAAAATGATAAAACAGTTCACTTAGATCTCATTCTATGTCCTAGAAGGCTGAGTAACATCTGAGTTCTTAAGAGTTTGTGAGTAGCTATCTAACAATTTGTTTCTTCTAATCTAGATCAAACGAGCATGAATAAAATCAAAGAACATAAGAAGCAAGTAACCCAAATGACTAATGACCATATGAATCACATTCTTATGTAACCTAAGGCTAGAAGAATTAGGTTGTCAATTATTTGTATTTTCCTTGTATTCAGCATTCATGGTAGAAGCCACCGAGAGCTTAAAATAAACATGTTGTTGTTGTTGTTATGTGCCATCGAGTCGTTTCCGACTCATAGCGACCCTATCCACAACAGCCCTAAACCCTGCTCTATCCTGCGCCAACCGCACCACCTCTGACACACCCATCCCGATTACCCCAGTCACTGAATCGATCCATCTCATAGAGGGTCTTCCCCTCCTGCACCGTCCCTCCACCCTCCCAAGCATGATGTCCCTCTCCAAGGACCCGTCCCTCCTGGCAACATGTCCAAAGTATGTCAGACGAAGCCCCAGAATCCTTGCCTCCAAGGAGTAGCTTGGTTTAATCCTCTCCAAGATGAATCTGTTTGTTTTCCTGGCAGTCCATGGTACATTCAGTACCCTTCTCCAGCACCACAGCTCAAAAGCATCCACTCTCCTTCTGTCCTCCCTAGTCATTGTCCAACTCTCTGATGCATAACAAGCGATTGCAAAGACCATGACCTGTATCAGGCGCACCTTAGTCTCCAGAGAGACACTGTTGCTCCTGAGTACCTTTGAGAGGTCCCTAACAGCAGACTTTCCCATCGCGATATGCTTTTTGATTTCCTGACTGTTGGTGCCAAGAGCGTTGACTGTGGAGCCAAGCAAACTGAAGCTGTGAACACTCTCAATCTCTTCGTCATCCATCCTGACACTGTCAATTGGTCCAGTGGCGAGAATCTTTGTCTTCTTGACATTGAGCCTCAGTCCATACTGAAGGCTGCAGTCCTTGACCCTTCACAGCAAGTGCATGAGGTCCTCCTCAGTTTCAGCAAGCAGGGTTGTGTCATCTGCATAACGGAGATTGTTAATAGATCTTCCACCAATTCTGATGCCACAATTCTCCTCATAGAGCCCAGCTTCTCGGATAATCAGCTCTGCATACATGTTGAAAAGGTATGGAGACAAGATGCATCCCTGGCGTACACCCTTCCCACTTTTGAACCATGCAGTGTTACCCTGCTCTGTTCTGACTATTGCTTCTTGGTCCAAGTACAGATTTCGCATTAGCACAATTAAATGTTCTGGGATTCCCATTCTTCTCAGAGTCAGCCACAGTTTGTTATGATCCACACATACATAGCTTTGGCAAATCTACTATTAAAGACCACTTTAGAGTGCTAAAGTTCAAGTGTGTATTTATAGATTACAGTGTGCCTGGCTGAAGCCACAGAATTTTTAGTTGCTTCCTATCCATGTGAAAGTTGTACGATAAATGAGAAATAATGAAGAAGCGATGCCTTGGAATTGTGGTTGAGAAGAGTATTTACAATAACCATGGACTCTCAAAAAAAAAATGGAACAAATCTGTCTTGAAGGAAATGCAACAAGCATAAGAAGACTTCCTCACATACCTTGATTATGCTGTCAGGAGATACTGGTCCTTGGGGGAAAAGACATCATGGAGGAGAAAGAAGAATGTAGCCAAAGGGGAAGAAAAACCCTTTAAGCTGTTGGTGAGACTGAGAAATAGCACAACTACCACGGAAAAAGAAATGTCACTTCTTAAAAAAGTTAGAAGTAACATGTTGTTTTTACTGGGTGCCCTTGTGTCAGTTCTAACTCATAGCAACCATATACACAACAGAGCAAAATACCCAGTTCATATGATCCACCAATACCACTTAAGGTACGGATCCTAGAGTCATAACAATTGTGACATAAATCCACATATGCACACCCATGCTCATCACAGCATTAGTTACAATGAAAAGAAAAAAGAATATAGAAATATCTTAATCCCATCAACTGATAAATGGATAATACATGCATTCAATGCAACTCTATATAATGATAAAGAAAAGTGATGAATTCACAGACGACTTCACAACATGAATGAATCAAGAGGACATTATATTGGAGATAAGTCAATCACTAAAAGAAAAATATTGCATGAGACAACTGTTATTAGAAATCAAGAACAATCTACAACAATGAATGAATGGAAATCCAAAGCCTCTGTAAATTTTCACTGAAATTAATAACAAATTTAAATTAAGAAAAAAGAATTAAGTTAGAGGAAGGATGACAATGGAACCACCTTACCTCTGTAACTTGATTTGTGCCACTATTAGAACCTCTACTCAGAATA
>NW_006399945.1:5461910-5477420 GCF_000299155.1 Elephantulus edwardii
GAGGGTGGAGAAAACAGTGCAACAATGAATGAGTGAAACCCCCAAATCTCTGTAAATGTTCATGAAAACTAATAAAATTTAATAATAATAAAAAAAATCAAGAACAAGTTTATGAAAGAAACATTTTTTTGCGAATTGGCAGAGATCAGAAGAGGGGAAGAGGGATAATGGCTTCTCAGGATTTTCAGTGAATGCTTTTTATAACATGTTTTAGTTGTTTTGATTTCAATATCATTTGAACAGGAGTTTATAAAGTGTATTGGTTTTACAACCAACCATTCATGAACATTTTATTCCATAGCATTAAATAAAACATCCACAATGTCCGATTATTTGGAAGCAGTTTACTAGGGTTTTTCTTTTAGGGCATCTCTGGGTGGACACAAACCACCAAAACCTGTAAGTAGTCAAATTAGTTAGTACACTAAATTATTAGTTAGTACACTAAATTATTTCCGTTCTTCAGCTTAAAGAGTACTTCCACACAGAGTCCGCACTTAACCCTCTATACAGTTTCTAAGATATGCTTTCATAGCTTCAGCAAACACTCTCCTTGGATCATCTGTTTAATGGACATTTTCCTCATTAGGCTGTCGATTACCTTTCTGTTGCTTATTTGTAGGTTCCTTGGTGTAAACATAGCTCTGAGAAACATTAAATGTTCAGTTAATACTGGCTTGTATTTATTATCACCAAATAAAAACACAACCCATTGTCATAGAGTTGATTCTAACTCATAGTGGTTCTACATAGGTTTTCCAGATTTTGGGAGGAAACTGCCTATCTTCCTCGCATGGAATGGCTGGTGAATTCAAAGTGATGACCTTTCAAACTAATGACCTTTTCATTAAAAGCACAACAATATGTTATGCACCACAGACAGCATCAGGACTCCTTTATCACTAAAGTGTTGTTGTTGATGATTGCTGTTGAGTTGAGCACAACCCATAGCGATCCTATGAACAAAAGACCTAACGTGTTTCTCTAACTACCATCATTTCTCAAAGTTCATCATTTCCAGAGGCATGTTGTTTAGGAAGTGAATGCCATTCCTGCTAGAGATTGAGAATTTGGTCATGGCTTGGAGAACATGGAATGTGTGCATACATAGAGAGTTGGATTGTCCTGTGGAATATTTAATTTCAGCCCAGAGCAATGTTCCTGTTTTGAGGCTGAGAACAGTTCTGACAGATTCAGTGACTACCCTAAGCAAGTCTAGAGAGACAAAGACAAATTCCTTCAGGGTTTCTCTATGCAAAGTCCAATCCTTTTGTAACGTATGTGAAGCTCCTTGTCTTCCATCTTCTTGCCTGCTCTTGAAGATGAAGAACCATCATAATTGTCAATTATATTTCCATGCACCACAATCAGAAACAGCATGCGTGTGCATGTGCACGCATATATTATGCAAAGGAAGTGTTAGAAAGTGGGTCTTGATGTAATAGCTTTGTACCGTTCTTTATGAAAGTAAGATGTACGCAGATGAACCAGGGAAGCCAGGCAATATGGAAGTGTGGCAGATACAGCCCTGGGCTATCTCTTCCTCATTCCTTATGCGAGGATGACAAGAATTTCTGATTTCCTCTTAGAAAACCTCAGGAGAGTTTTCCTGCTGCATGGTGTTTGGGTGGTTGTTCCTGTAGAAGCAGTAAACCCTTCTTTCATTCTGCACACAGATACTAATAGAGACCATGAGTATTACTTGTACAATCATTTATATCTGCAAAATTCCATCTGTTTAATCATATAATTCAGATTAGACAGCTACAGTAACATATGTTTATTTCTAATTTGTTCTAGTTCTTAATCATGTCCCATCAAAAGAAACTGATAGATGCTGTTAAATTATCAAAATAATGCACTATCTTGATAAGTAAAGTACCAGTAAAAACTCTCTCTCATATTAGTATTTCAGGCTTCTTTGTTCTTCGTGGTAAAATATTGGAGTGATTTAATCATTTTACCTTAGCCTCTCTTGCAAGTCATTGAGTTTCATTTACTGTATCTCTGCTGATATCCTTGGATGTTCTCTTGGTTGATGTGCAGCTTAAAATGTTGTTGCTGTTAAGTACCATCAAACCCTAGAGGGCTCATCGTGACCCTATGAATGAAAGACCAGAACACTTTAATACCATTCATCATTTCTCCAAGTTCATAGGGTTTCTGGAGACAATCTGTTTCAGAAGTGGATGCCACTCCTGCTTCCAAGCTTCTTTTAATCGGGGAGCTCCACCAAACACTGTCCACTATGGGTGACCATTATCGCATTTGACGTATCAGTGTCACAGTGTTCAGCATCACAACAACCACGAGTTACCTCTCTTCAACAAATGGACAGACCAGGGATATATATATGATCTAGAAGAATATTTGACCAAAACAATTAAAACCGGGCCTGAGTGCCACAGATTAAAAAGACCCACCTTTGGTTTGGTAACATCACTTTCTGTCCACTAGGCAACTGAGAGCCCTTTGTTGTTGTTGTTAAGTGCCATCGAGTTGTAGATGACTCATAGTGATCCTATGAATGAAAGACCTGAACACGTGTATAACTTTCATCCTTTCCCCAAGTTCAAACTGGCATGATATAATTATTAAATATGTTTATCTCCCTCTAGTTATATAGTAACATATAATGATTACATTTTAGAACATTTGGACAAGTTTTAATCTACTCTTATTTAAAACAAATTTTCAGGATTATTAGGAGATAATATTTTTTCCCCCTTGTCTCCAGAATGCTGGGGGAAATAAGTGACTTGGACTGTAATTTGATTTTATGCTGTTTAGTCTAAAAATGAGTATTTATATTTTCCTAGTATAGAAGGAGAATTGATGCCTTTGAGCTGTGGTGCTGGAGAAGAGTACTGAATGTACCATGGACTGCCAAGAAAACAAACAGATTCATCCTAGAGAGGGTTAAACCAGGCTGCTCCTTGGAGGCAAGGATTCTGAGGCTTCATCTGACATACTTTGGACATGTTGTAAGGAGGGACAGATCCTTGGGGAGGGACATCATGCTTGAGAGGATGGAGGGACGGCGCAGAAGGGGAAGGCCCTCTATGAGGTGGATTGATTCAGCGACTGGGGTAATCGGGATGGGTGTGTCAGAGGCAGTGAGATTGGCACAGGATAGAGCAGGTTTAGGGCTGTTGTACATAGGGTTGCTATGAGTCGCAAATGACTCGACGGCACATAACAACAACATACGTGTATATCTACTAAAACTATACAATGAGGATAAAGTTTTTCAGTAAGTTACTACAGAATAAAATTTATTTGACTATTTAATATGTAGCTTTCATGAGTACCTTTAGAATTTAATTCCCAAGTATTCATATGAACTAGTACTTGAGTAATGATGGAATTTTCCATCTTTAACCACTTACTATATTGCTATTTCAATTTTACCATATTGTTATCTGCCTCAATATCTACCACTCATCCTCACTTAGGCCCTATCAAAGCATAGACTCCAGCGCTTATTGAACATTCTATTAGTTACCTCTACCTTCACATTTGCTCTATTTCATTCCAGAACACTTATTTTAACATATTTCCCCTACTGTCTACTTTTTAAAATAATTAATCACTTATTATTTAATTTCAGAAATTGGCTTTATATTTGTTATACAACTAATAATAACAACTAATATGTATTAAGACTTATTATTAACATATTAACTCGTGCCATTGTCTAGAATTCAAATTTAGAATACAAGCCACACAGTATTTTCTGGTTGTATTTGAACAATTGCTTCTTGAGCCACACACAGTTTCCATTTGAGCACAATTAAGTTTTCTAAAATTCTTAGTTTTTGCAAGGTTATCATCAACAATTTGCTCTGAAAATCTCAACAAATGCATCTGCATAGAAAATAACACTTAAGAGAATACCATCTTCCTGGTCTTCTCTGCTTTCAGTTAAGATCTATCTGATATAAAAAAAAATGTTACATTGACAAATTTATTGCAAAAGGTCTTATTAAAATTATAAATAACAAGGATGTCACTTTGAAGCCTATGGGACACTTGGCCCAAGCCATAGTATTTGCAATCAAGGATGAACAATCTCCTTCCCCTGCAATTAACTGCCTCTGAACACCTATCAGAAGGTCAGCTATGGGTCTTTTCTGATTCGATGGTACACAGTATAAACAACATTTGCATGTCTGTTGAATAATGAGCAAGGAAGACCAAAGAAGAATGGATGTTTTTGAATTGTAGAGTTTCCATATTCTATTGAACATACACCATAGAGAACTAAACAGAGCAAACCTATAGATCTTAGAAGAAGTGTAGTCAGAATGTTCCCTAGAAGCAAGGACGGCAAGACTTGATCTCACAAACCTTGAGAATGTTGTCATAAGGAATCAGTTCCTGGAGAAAGATATCATGTAGCTAGTAGATTCCAACTGTGTTCCTAGGGAGTGACAGTGCAATTCCTTACCACTGACATACCAGAACTCCCTGTGTCAAAGGATAGGATGAGTGAAAAAGAAAAAAAAACTCTCTGATGAGAGATTCTGAGATGAATTGACCCGTGGTGGCAACAATGAGTTAAAGTACTATAGTGAGTAAGGGTGATACAAGACAGAACAGTGCTTTGTTCTGCTGCATAAAGAGTTGTTAAATAGATTAAATGGGGGCGGGGTGGGGGGAAGCTTAAGGACACAATAAGCTATTTGCTCTCTATTTAAAACTCCCAATCAGCCAATGGGAAGAGGAAGGAGAAAAAGAAAAATTAAGGGACTTTACCATATACATGAACAAAGGTATCTAGTTGAAATGTCATTACAGACTGAATTATGGGGTAAATGCTATATTAGACCCCATGACTCAGATCTGGAGATACCATTTATGAATTCTAACTTATAATTGGACAATATCAAGACATTACCTCATATTGTAGAGACCACTTATTGATAGTAAAAATAAATCTGATCCCTATAAAGGAAAAATGCTCTTCCCTAATGCAAGGAGCAGTTCACTCTCTTATTTAGAGCATTTGTGCTTTAATAAATTTACCACCTTGTTGACATCTATAAATTGACTTCATTTTTCTTTGCTTTCTCTATCCCATTCTATATTCCAAAGGCACTTTGCTAAATCTTTAGCAATTTGCCTGACAAACCAGACCTCCCCTCCATTAACAAGATCACTATAAGTAAGAAATGGCTTAATGTCAACAATCTTGGTACAAGTAATCAGAAAATCAAAAGATGAATAGCATTAGGTAAATTGCTGTCAGGGACCTTTCTAGAGTGCTGAGAAGCAATGATGTCAGCCTAGAGACCAAGATGCTCCTGATTCAGTCCATGGTGTTTGCAATTACTTGTTATGCATCAGAAAGCTGGCTAATGACTAACGGTGAGAGAAGAAGAACTGATGTCTTTGAGTTGTGATGCTGGAGAAGAGTCTTGAACATACCATGGACTGCTAAACCAAGTTTCTCCTTGGAGGTTAGGATTTTGAAGCTCTGTCTCACATACTTTGGGCATGTGGCCAGGAGAGATTGAGCTTTGTAAAACGACATCATGCTCAGAAGTGGGGAGGACAGCATAAGAGATGAAGAACCTGGATGAGAGGGATTGATACAATAACTAGGGCAATGGGGGTAGGTGTGTCTTAGTCAGTGAGACTGTCTCAGGATAGGGAAGGCTTCAGAGCTGTTGTACATAGCGTCACTTTGAGTCACAGATGACTCACTGGCATGTAACAGCACAACAACAACAACAACTAAAAAATACATAATTCTAAAAAGAGTTTATTAATACTTTTCAGGTGAAATGGAAACAGAGATTAAGTATCTTTTCCAAGGTCATATTGAATGAAATTAATTTATTCATTCATTAATACACATTATTTATTTGTATCAGTTTTATATTAGACATCGTTGTTGTTATTAGGTGCCACTGAGTCAAGCACAACTCACCGCAATTCTCTGGACAACATATCTGAACCCTGCCTTATCCGGTGCCATCCTCATCTTCTCTGATGCACTTGAACCATTGTTACTGTGTGGATCCACCTCGTTAAGGATTTTCCTTCCCTTTGCTGACTCTTCCTCCATCTTTCCAAGAACGATTTTGCTTTCCAAGAAATGGCCCCTTCTAACAACATGCACAAGGTATGTAGATGAAGCTTTGCCATCTGACAGCATTTTCTCTAAGATATTCCTCTTTCTTCTTTTGGCAGTCCATGTGATATTCAGTACTCTTTTAGAATGCCATAAATCAAAGCAGCAATTATTGTCCAGCTCTCCAATGCATAACAAAAGACCATCACTTCATTCAGGCACACCTTGATCTTTAAACTGGTATATTTGCTACTCATTACTTTGAAGACATCCCTGAGAGCAGACTTTCTCAATGCGGTATTTCTCCTGATCTGATTGCTGGCACCAACAGCATTGATTATGGATCCAAGTGAGATGAAATAATTGTTAATTTCCACCTACCTTAATATTACTTATCAGCCCGGTGGTGAGGATTTTTGTCTTCTTGATGCAAATATGTAATCCACATGCACAGCTGTAATCCACATTGAAGGCTGTAGTCTTCGATCTGAAGCAAGCATTTCGCTTTCATAAAGCATAGTTACCTGCATCAGGCAGGTTATTGATGAGTCTTCATCTGAACTTGATGCCACATTCTTCTTAATAAAGAAACAGCTTCCCTAGTGTTTTTGTCAGCTTACAGAGTGAATAGGTAAGGAGAAAAGATCCCAACTTGACACGCCTCTTTATAGATTTTAACAGCTTCTTGGTTTTAGTTGTTTGTTAAACATAGATAGTTTAGCTGTAGTTGTCCACACAGTCAAATACCTTTGCATCATCACTAAAACACAAATTGGCATTGTTGTTGCATACTATAGAGTTGGATCTGACCCACAGCTGACCCTCCAGTGGGTCTTCAGGGCAGTTATTTGCATGGGAGGAGATTGCCCATCGTTCTCCCTGGGGAGTAAATGGTGGACCCAAATTGCATACCTTTGGGTTGCCAACACAAATCCTTAACTCTATGCTATCTGAACTCTTTCAAATAGACATTAGATAGTCTATTAAAGGTTATTCATGGGAAGATAAAGTTTGCATTTACAGCTATGCTTGTAGCCCTTATCATAATGTTGGGTACATGTCTACTATAAGTACACTCATCAACTTACTGCATAAGACCCTCAACAAGATTGTAAATTGACACAATGACTACAATAATACAGAATACGGAAGAGAATATAAAGCTAGTGCAATACTGGGAAACATTTCAGTCTGTTGTGCATAAAGTTGCTATATTGTTGTTGCTGTTGTTTGCCACCACATCAGAATCAATTAATAGCTAAGCCATCGGGTGAGTTTTCAGACGACTGAAATTGCACGGGAAGGTATTGCTCATCTTTCTTCCATGAAACAGCTGATGGATTTAAACCATGTGCCTTTGGATTGGCAGTACAACTCCTTTCCATGAGGCCCTCAGATAAGTAGGAATCACTTCATCAGTTCACCTAACAACAACAATAGCATACTATTTTATGGGTTCCTGAGTAGCTCACATAGTTTTCAACTCACAAGCTTAAACTTTGCCCAGATGTATTTTGGAAAAACCGAGAGATCTGCTTCTGAAATTCACATCCTTAAAAGTCTTATGGAGCCATGCACACATGAGGTCACCATGAATCAGAACCAAGTCCAGAGCAATTAATAACAACAACATAAGATTGTGTATGACATTTGATTTTTAATTTGCCATACGATAAATTAAATACACTATGGACTGCCAAGAGAACAAATAAATCTGTCTTGTGCAATCCTAAGAAATGGCATGCCCTCTGAGTTCTGTTCTTTCCCACTGAATAAGATTAAAGATGCTTGCAGACCAACTCATCTGTCAGAAAGATGCTGCCCCCTCTTAAAACTCTGTTCCTCCCTGAAAAATCTGATTTGGGATTATCAACACACTTTCAAACCAAACTTCTAACATCCTGCTGCTTTGTTTTATAATTGCATATTGACCTTAAGGCAGTAAATGTCCAGGTGCTTCTGTCCAGCCGCCTCTGCCTGGGAAACTTCTCCCTGGGGTCAAAGTCAATTGATCAAAGGTTATTAAAGCCCATGGTTTCCTTATAACTGAAGAATTTATTTTCATCAAGGTTCAGTGGAGGATAAAGGTGGTTTTTTGCTTTTAGGGTTTTTTTTTAAACTGTTGTTGTTTTGGTGTGGGTTTTCTTTTTTTATTTAGACAAAGTTATATAAACCAACTCTCCAGTGTTAGGAAATAAAGTTTGGTAAAAATTCTGTGCATATGGGGAGGGAGGTATTTAATTCAGAATATATAGCAAAGACTATAAAACTGAGCTTCTTTTACCATTCCCAAATTCAAAGTCACTAAGCAGGTCTATGCAGAGAACATTTTGTCAAATATTCTGGAACTAGATAGTGCCTTGTTGTTGTTGTTGTTAAATGCCGTCAAGTCGCAGGCGACTCATAGCGACCCTATGAAGGAGAGTCCTCGACGCTAGGGTGCCTTTCATCCTCTTTCCAGGTTCATAGGGTTTCCGGAGGCAAGCTATTATGGAAGTGGACGCCACTCCTCCTTCCAGCTTGTTTAATCGGGGAGCTCCACCCCACTCTCAGTCCGCATTGGGTAGCCAACCATTAACGCATTTGACACATCCGTGCCACAGTGTTCAGCATCACAGCAACCACAAGTGACCGCGGGAACGGCAACTTGTACACCAGGGCTATACAACCTAGAGGAATGGATAGTGCCTACTTATCCCTTAACATGTCTCATTTTACAGGCAACTAAATAGAGACTTTTATAGGTTGACTGTCCAAAGATAAAACTATATAATTAGGTAGTATTAAAATAAATAATGTAATATTGTGTTCATAATCTTCATTCTAGAATTATGTTCTCAGTACTCTAATATTCTTAATCATCTATAAAGTATCACTTCTACCACCTTTACAATATATTTCAGCTTTGGAATTTCATATATAAGCAGAACGTGTTCGGTTTAGCATCTGTTTAGCATACTAAACAAATTACATGTATTGTTGCATATCTTGAGGATTGTTTCATTACAGAAATTACCATGCTGATAGGAAACGATGAAAAAAACAAAAGAAAATAAGGATTTAAACAAGGGACTAGATTTGAAATAGTTGAGTAAATTTAAGGACATGCCCACAGATTTCATTTGATTTGCAATCATCATTTACTTCTTTCTGCCTTGCCACCATCAATTTGGTATGGACTCAATATGACAAACTGATGGTGGTTTATGTGTTACTAGGATACTTCAAGTTACATCTTCAGATCTTATTTTAAATAACCTCAAAGTCACTGTGGTGGGCAGAATAGGAAGAAAGGTCTACTTCTACAAATTAGTCAATTAAAACGTTATCTATTACAACAAAATATTACCTAATGCGGTGTCAAAGACAAGACCCTAGATTGGAATTCTGTCAACAATACACAATGGCTGCAGCTGTGAGCTTGAGTATGCTAAAGACTCTGAAGATATTTCCAGGTTGGTCAATGTTATATATGGAGTAGCCATAAATTGGAATTGACATTATAGGAACTAATAACAACATGCTTTGCCCCATCATTTTTAAAGTTTCCATCCCATTTCTCTATCTTTGTAAACCCTAGAAGCCCTACTCCTTAAGACAAAATTTGAATGTTAATGAAATGATTAGCTAAGTGAGATTTAAGGAGCCCAGGAGTGTGACAGTTAAGCTCTCACTTCAGATTGAAAAGAAGGAGGGTTTGGACTGCCTCAGCCACTTTGCAGAAAAGAAGACCTCTTGATGTACTCTCATAAAGATTACAGTCTAAGAAACTTACAAGACAACTTAATCTGCCTTAAAATGTCATTATGAATCAGAATTGGCCCAACAGTACACAATAACCATCAAGGGAAGACTACCAAGTATGCAGAGACAAGTCCTGTTCTTACTCTTCCTGCTAATATATTGACTGGAGACCAGAATTAAGTCATAACTTAAAGATCAGACCCTCAGCAATATGACTTATAAGCCTTACATATGAGTATTTTTCCATGACTTGAAAAAAGACAAGGAAATCAATCCCAAAACCAACAAAACACAACCTGAAAGAATGGAGGTCAAATGTATTACATTGCAAACTAGGAAAAATTAGTTTAAAAACTCTGAAAGTGATTTTTATACAGCATAAGGCTTGTGGAAAATCTAGCTCAGCAGGTCATGTATATGTAGGAACATTTCTCAAAGACCTGAACAAGACGATTCAGAATAAAGTATCCAGGAAAACAACAATTAATACTATTTCCTCTAATATACAACTATTATTTGTTGTTGGTTAGCTGTTGTTAGGTGCACAGGCTTGTAAACCTTATGTGATGCATTCACAAATTCAAAGGCACAGTCATCGATTTGATAAGGATTCAGAGCAATTTTCACTTAGTTCCCAGGATATAAATCATAACAGGAGATTATCCATATTTCTTTCTCAGAACTGCTGGTCGATTTAACTGATTAAAGATTTGGAGCCTGTAAATCAGCAGAGGTACTCACTACTGACTATACCATCATAACTCCTATTTATAAGTGTGTTGTTATCGTTAGATGCTGTTCAATAATTAGTCACAACCCACAGTAACTATATAAACAATAGATCTAAATCCCTATCCTACACCCGTCTCATGATTTTCCACATGCTTAAATCCATTGTTAAAGTTGCTTTGTCAATTCACTTTGTTGAGCTTTGTACTCTATTTCCTAACACTCTACCTTTCACAGCATATCTTCTTTCCAAGGACTGGCTAGGGTTAATAATATGACCAGAGGATGTGAGACAAAGTTTCACTATCCTTGCCTCTAAGGAGTACACTGGTTGCATTTGTCCAACACATATCTGCTTGTTCTTTTGGCTGTCCACTGTATATTCGATACTTTTCACTGTCATCACACTCTAGAGACATTAATTTTTCTTTAACATTTCTTATTCATTGTTCAATTTTCAGATGCATAGGAAGCAAATTAAAATACAATGGCTTCAATCAAGCACATTTTAGTCTTTAAACCAACATAAAGAGCAAGGGCTTTATCAAGACCTTTAGTAAGGAATTTGAAGACTTTGCCAGTGCAATACATCTTTTACTTTTTTTGACCGCTTCTACCTTGGGTAGGATTGGAGATCAAGTAAAATGGAACCATTAGCAACTTCAATCTTTTCTCCATCTATTATGATGGTACCTGTTGGCCTGGGGTTTTTGTTTTCTTGATGATGTTCCCTGAATAGCTTCAGTGAAGCTTTTTTATCTCTCTTTAGTACCATTCATTCTAGAAAATATGAACCATTCCTGAATTTGCTCAATATAAAACAATTCTTTTTGGTACAGAGACTCTATATTCCTTCCATATTCTGTTGATGCTCCATTATTTTGCCCATAAAGTATTTCCATGTTGCAAGTATGTGATTGAATTTGTTATTATTTTTTTCAACTTCAAAATGCTGAGTGTGTTCTTCCCTTTTGTTTTTTTTACTCCAATACTTTCAAATTTGTTTAAAACACTTTACTAGAGATTGCATGAATGAATTTGGTACAATTAGTAATTTAACCATTAAAAATACTGAAAAACCTACAAAAACATCCACCACCCCCTTTAAACAGTGACTATACACATGAACCTCGCCTGATAGACTACACAAAATCAAACTGACTACATGTCTAGACATAGAAGATGAAGAACTCAATACTAGGGGCTGACTGTAGAACAGACTACAAATCACTCCCACACAAATAAAAATTAAAACTGGAGCAAATAAAAACAAGTCCACAAGAGCCAAAATATAGCCTTAAATCTATCTCATCTGAATTTAAAACCAGCTCAAGAATAGATTCAATGCATTGAACACTAAGGACTGGAAGTATGATGAGTTGTGAGATAACATAAAGAATACTACCCACAAAGAAAGCAAAAATCAATTACGAAGAAAGAAAAGGCCAAAATAAATGTTAGAAGAAATTCTGAAACTTGCAATAGAATGTGGTAAAGTGAATAAAAAGGTAAGCAATACCAATGTGAAATGACTAGACAGAATATTACAAAGGGTAGCTTAAGAAGACAAAGCAACAGATAATAAGGAAACTTACAGGCATAAATCTTAAGATTTATAATATATATTTTAATGATACTCAATTGATTATCATAAAGTGTTCCATTGCTCTGTTCAGATATAATTTCTTGGTCTAGGTATAGATCTTTTGTGAGCAAAATTAAGTATTCTGGGATTTTATTCGTCTCAATGTTACCATAGTTTATTATGATACAAAGAGCCAAATGTCTTTACGTAGTTAATAAAACACAAATAGACATTCTTCTTATATTCTCCGCTTTCATCCAGGATTCATCTGACATCAGCATTAGTATCACTGGTGCTGTGACCTCTTCTAAACCTTAATTGAACTTCTGATAGTTCCCTGTCAATGTAAAATTTTGGGCACATTTATTATGGTCTTTAGCAATATTTTGCTTGCATATATTAGTGATATTGTTTGACAATTTGTATATTCTGTTGGATCATCTTTTTTTCATGTGATAATAGATTTTTAAAATTTTATTACTAATTTCAGTGAAAATTTACAGAGACTTTGGATTTCCATTTATTCATTGTTGCACTTTTCTACCCTCCCAACCCTCCCCCCCTAGTACACTATCCTCTTGGAAAAGTAAAAGAAAAATTCTTTCATTGTTTTACAAACCCTCCCCCAGGTCCACTCCACTATGCAGCCTTTGCTCTGGACTCCTGTCATGACGAAAATACCTACTCATATATCCCTTTTTAAAAGTTTTCTCCCTCATCTGTTTCAATGCAGTATACATTATTGAACCCATCTTTCTCAGTCTCCCCCTAACCCTGATGTCAGTCCTGTTTTACAACAGTGGCATGATGCAGTATTTGTGCTTGTGTGACTGAGATACTTCACTCAGTATAATGTCCTCCTGGGTCACCCATTTTGAATAATATTGCATGAGTTCCTTGTTTTTCAATGCAGCATAGTATTCCATTGTGTGAATATACCACAACTTCCCTATTCATTTGTTTGCTGATGGGCACTTAGGTTGTTTCCTACTCCTTGCTATTGTAAACAAAGCTGCAATACACATGGGTGTGCATATATCTGCTTGCATGTCAGTATGGTCTCTTTGGGGTATATTCCCAGTAGTGGAGTTGCTAGTTCAAATGGTATCTCTATTTGTAACTTTTTGAGAAAGCGCCACATCGCTTTCCACAGTGGTTGCACCATTTTACACCCCCACCAACAGTGAAGAAGGGTTCCAGTTTCTCCACAACCTCGCCAGAATTTGTTGCTTGCTGTTCTGTTAAATTTTGCTATTCTGACTGGGGTGAGATGATATCTCATCGTTGTTTCAATTTGATCTCTCTTAGAGCTAGGGGTTTTGGACATTTCTTCATGTGCTTGTTAGCCATCTGAATGTTGTCTTCAGTGAAGTGCCTGTTCATATCCTGTGCCCTTTTTTCAATTGGGTTATTTCCCTTTACCTTGTTGTGGTGCTCAAGTATTTTATAAATTCTGTATATAAGTCCCTTATCTGATAAGTCATTACCAAATACTTTTTCCCAGTCTGTGGCTTCGCTTTTTATCCTATTAGAGAAGTTTTTTGATGTGCATAGGGATTTGATTCTTAGAAGATCCCATTCATCTACTTTATCTTCTCCTGGTTGTAGGTTTTCTGGATACTTGGAAGACTATTTATGTTGTGGATTAGGACTTGTGACATTCTTCCAAACTTTTCTTTAATGAAGCTTATAGTCCTTGGTTTTAGTCCTAGGTCCATGATCCACCTTGAGTTGGTTTTTGTGTATAGAGTGAGGTGTGGGTCTTCCTTGAGTCTTTTGCAGATACTTTTCCTGTTTTGCCAACACCATTTGTTAGAAAGGCTGTTGTTTCCCCACTTAACTGATTTCATCTCCTTGTCTAAGATCAGTTGACCATAGATAGACGGGCTGATCTCTGGGTTCTCAATTCTATTCCATTGATCCATGTGTCTGCCATTGTACCAGCACCATGCTGTCTTAACCACCACGGCAGTGCAGTAGGATTTGAAATCAGGGAGTGAGGTACCTCCTACCTTTCTTCTGTTTTTAAGGAGTGTTTTGCTTATTGAATCATCTTTCTGAGAATGGACAAATATGGATCTCTTCTAGTTAGTAGGCTTTAACATTAATCATTTATGGTTTAAAATCAAGAAGGGTGTATGTCAGGGCTATATGCTTCTCTATAGCCATTCCAGCTGTATACTGAGCAAATAATGTGTGAAGGTGGACTCTGTGTAAATGAATGTGCCACCAGGATCAGAGGAAGACTCAACAACAACCCGTGTAATGCACATGACACAGATTTGCTTGCTGAATGTGAGAAGGACTTGAAATGCTTGCTACAGAAAATCAAGGATTTCAACCTTCAAAGTGGATTATATCTCAATATCCATAAAACTAAAGTCCTCACTAATAGACCAATAGACAACATCATGATAGATGTAGAAAAGATTGAAAGCGTTGTTTCGTCTTACCCAGATCAACAATCAATATCCTTGATACCAGCAGTCAAGAAATCAAAAGATTTATTGCATTGAGCAAGTCTGCTGTCAAGGACTTCTCCAATATACTGAGGAGCAATGATGTCAATTTGAAGACTAAGGTATGCCTAATTCAAGCCATGGTCTTTTCAATAATCTGGTATACATCTGAGAGTTATATAGTGGATAAGGATGACATAATCAATGCCTTTAAATTGTGATTAATACATGGACTGCCAAAAAAACATATGTCTTGTGGAAAACTGCAACCAGAATGATCTTTGGCAGCAGAGAAAGCAAGACTCCATCTCTAATACTTTGGGTATGTTGCTAGGAGAGGCTATGCCGTGGAAACGGACTTTATGTTTGGAAAGGTAGAGTGTCACTGAAAGAGAAATAGACCCTCCATAAGATGGATTGACACAGTGACAGCAGGAATGGGACCTAATAACAATTAATATTGACTACATAATAGTTTTTTTTTAATAGATGGAATTATATTTTTAGATGTCTAACACAAAACAACATGCAATAAACAACATGAAGGCTAGATAAAAGAACCAAATTTGGCATTCTTTGTCCTTTCTATTCTGTTTTGTATTTATTTCTATTTTCATCATCAGTAATGTTCATTTACATTATTTTAATTTTATCTTCTTTGCTTTCTGTATTAATTTAAACATACTTATGGCACATAGTAACAACAAAAAACTTTTTCTTTTTTCATATTTTACTCAAAAACATTTCACACTATTAATTTTCCTTTTAGTAACACTCCATGATTATTCTTAATTTCTATTAAAAGTTTGTATATAGATTTTATTTCTAAACTTATAACTTAATTAATGTTATTTTTTTTCTTCTGACTTCTTTTTATTGGTTAAAAAACATTGCTTACACTATGCAATTTATTA
>NW_006399945.1:5477520-5485765 GCF_000299155.1 Elephantulus edwardii
TAAAGTTAGCCACAAATGCAATATTATGATTTATAGTAGTTACATTAACCAAGTTTTTAACAGGAAATTAATTTTAATATTTTTTCTTAATTCAATGTATTGATTTATAATGTTAACAATATAAAAATTATTAGAGAGCTCTTAAGGGGAAGACATACCAAAGTAAAAAAGATGAACACAAGATTTCAAAGGACAGTTGAGAAGACAAATTATTATAATGAAATTTACAAAGAACTGGTGTTAGAAAAAGACCTCAGTTGGCATTTTTCAAGGTGAAAAACTGGAAAACAAATTCAAACATTACATTGAAATGCTGAAAGATGGTATGGACAAAGTCTTGAATGATCTAGGAAACATCAAAAGAAGATGGAGGGAATATATAGTCATTGTATTTAAAAAAACCCACAAATTGTTTACAGAAACATATCAGGAAATAGTAAATTATCAAAAACAATGATAATTAAGGAAAACAGTCAAGCTGCACTGAAGGCATTCACAAAAACAAGTTTCCAGGAATTGGTGGAATTGACATATTTCAACAACATATACAGCCCTGGATTTTTACCAGTCGGTGCAGGCAAATTTGAAGACAGCTACATAGTCAACTGACTAGAAGAGATCTATTATTTGTTCCCATATCAATAAATGTGACCCAATAAAATGTGGAAAATATTGAGCAATGTCATTAATATCACCCAAAAATAGATTTAAATTTTTTTTTAAAGTAAAATGTTGTGGAAGGGTATCCAAAAGCAACCAGAACAGTCCATTGACAGAGAACTACCAGAACTTCAAACTGATTTCAAAAGAAACCAAGACATTAGGGGATTTCATTGCTGAAATCAGAAGCAACTTGGCTAACAGTGGAAAATATCAGAAGGATGCCTATTGGACAGTATTTTATTGACTATTCATTATTTTATTAAATATGCAAAGACTGTAGATCACAACAAACTATGGCTAACATGGAGAATAAAGGGAATCCCAGAACTCTTAATTGTGCTCATGCAAAACCCATACTGAGACCAAAAAGCTATTGCCTAAACAGAACAAAGGCATACTGCTAGTTTAAAATTTTAAAAAAAGGTGTATGTCATGTCTGTAGCCTTTTTGCATACCTATTCAAACTACATGAAGTACAAATCATTCAAGAAACTTGACTTTAGAAAAAGGAACATGACATGGGTACCAAAGGAAGAATTATCAACAACTTGTCTTATGTAGTTGACACTGCCTTGTTTGCTGAAAGTGAAGACTTGAAGCACAAAGACTACATCCTTCCATATGGACTACATTTCAAGATCATTAAAACAAAAATAGTCACCACTGGACCAGTAGGCAACATCATGATAGATGAAGAGAAGATTGAAGTTGTTAACAATTTCATCTCTCTTGGCTCCAAAATCAACAGTCTTGGTACCAACAGTTAAGAGATCAAAAGACACATTGAATTGGAAAATCTGCCTTCAAAGAGTTCAGCTTTTTGAGGAAGCACTAAACTGCATTCCAGGTTCCTATCTTGCCACATCTTCTCCAACATTTATTACTTGCTGTTTTGTAAAATGTTGCCACTGCTACTGGATCAGGATAGTATCTCATTGTGGTTTTGATTTACATCTCTCTTATTGACAGTGATTTTCAGCATTTCTTCATGTGTCTGTTGGCCATGAGAATATCTTCCTCTTTGAAAATTCTTTCCATGTCTTTTGCCCAATTTATAATTGGATTGTCAATCTTTTTCTTGTGGAGGCCCAAGAGTATTCAGTCCACTTTCATCATGAGACTCTTTTCTAAGATGACATTGCCAAATGTTTGTGCCCAGCTAATAGGGTCTTGGGTTTTTTTGGTTTTTTGGGTTTGTTTTTTTTTCCTTTTCACTCTGGAAAAAGTTTTTTATTCACACAGAAATTTAATCTTTAGAAGGTCACATTCATCAGATTGTGTATTTCTGGCTGTATTTAGAAATATTTTTATACCATAGACTAGACTAAGCTTGATGCCAGTTTGTCTCTTATGAACTTTATGGTTTTGGACTTTACTCCAGGTCTCTCATCTACCTTGAGTTGATTTTTGTGTATGGTGTGAGATGTACATCCTTTCAGCTTTCTGCAGGTAGCAGCACAGTTTTGACAGCACCAATTGTTGAAAAGGTTGTCATTTTCCTATTTGATAGGTTTTATTTCCCTGTTGAATATCAGTTGACCGTAGATTGTTGGGTCTATTTCTTAGTTCTCAGTTCAGTTCCATTGGTCTAGGTCCCCGTCGTTGTACCAGTACTATGCTATTTTTGTTACTACCACTGTGTAGTAGGTTTTGAGGTCAGGGAAAGCTGAACATAGAAATTCCACACTACTCAGCTATTGCATTGCTTGGAATATACTCTTGGAAACTGATAACTGAGCTCAAATGGAAACTTGTACATTAATGTTCATAACTACATTCTTCACCATCACAAGAACTTAGAAACGGCCAAGATGTTCAATCACAATCAAATTAATTGAAAAATAATTCATACAGTGGGATACTATGCAGCATTGCAGGAACAATGACTTTGTAAATTAAAGCCTAACTTGGAAGAGTGTGGAGACAATTACGCTGAGTGAACTTATCAGTCCCTTAAAGACAAATAGTGTATGAAACCATTATTGTAGAATAAGTATGAAGATCCAAGGGGTGGGTAGGGTGGAAGCAGCAGAGGGGTAGGGATGCCAGAAGATAAGGTGATTTATCATAGAAACACATAATTTGATGGGTGGAGGGGTTCTGAAGAAAATGGGAATGATCCATTGTGAAAGACAATGCATTCAAACTTTGTAAATAAATCAGTATAAAATTTTTAAAAAGTTTAAAAAAAACACAATGACTTCTCTAAGTCTCTAAGGTATACCTGATTCAAGCAATAATCTTTCCAATTACTTTCTATTTATCTAAATGTTGAACAATGAATAAGGATGACAGAAAAAAAATCAATGCTTTTGAGTCGTAGTGTTGGAGAACAGTACTGAATATCTTATGCACTGAAAAAAGGAAAAAAACAAATGTGGAAGAATTCCAGTCAGTGTGATCTTAGAGGAAAGGATGAAATATCATCTCTTATACTATACTTTGGGCTTGTTGTTGAAAAGGATCAGCCCTTGGAAGAAGACATCATGTTTGTAAATGTGGAGGGTCAATGAAAGAAAGTAAGACCCTCAACAAGATAGATGGGTACAGTAACTGTATCAATGGATTCCAGTCTATCAGGGGTAGTAAAGTTGATTCAGAATAAGACAGATTTCAGATTCTTTGTTCAAGGAAATGTTGAGTCATAATCAAATCAATGACACCTAATAGTAACTAAGTTTTCAAAATCCACTGAGAGACTGCTAATGATTAAGAACTCAGCTATTAGCCAAAAGCAAGATAGTTGGAATTCACCTAGAAACCCTTCTGAAGAAAAGCTTAAATCTATCTGGAACTTAAAGAGCACAATCTTGAAGATGTTATTGAGCAGTTTTGCTCTGAGCAAATGGAGTTACCATCAGTCAGAATCAACTGGACAGCAACTAACAGATATTAATATATTACCTGCAGTTGAAGTTTGTTCATATTTTTAATTTATGAATATCTTTGCCTTGCTTAAAATTGTTTACAATTCCTTAAGTCTGAGAAGTTCTGTATTTCATCATTTTAAGCAATGAATATTGCTGTGTACTTTTAAGTAAATTTTGGACTCATAATATTTTCATGTGGATATGTACAAAAAATATGTTTATCATAGAAAAAAGTTTAGTTGTTTTGTGCAAAGCTTACTCTGAGTCATATTCGACTTGACAACGCTTAACTACTGCTAAATGAGACTTGCTATATTATATCTCAATGGTGGTTTCATTTATCAACTTAACTAATCAGGTTATATCATGGAGGAACATTCCTCCACTTTTCACATCACTCTGTCAATGTGCTATATGAGGTAGCCTGGGTTTGTCATGAGGCTGAACCTTGTGCCATAGGGATATCAGATACCAGAATGGTTTCACATTGTGGACTGTGTTTGGTGGAGCTCCCCCCAGTGGTAAAACAGGTTAGGAAGCAGGAATGGCATCCACTTCCTAAACCACATGCCTTTGGAAACTCTATGAACGTGGAGAAACAAAGATAGCTGTGGAAAGGCGTTAGGTCTCTTGTTCATAGAGTCATTATGAGTTGACCACATCAACTCGGTGGCAGTCAACAACAAGATGAGTAAAATTTTCCCAGAGTGTTTTCTAAGCTATAAACTTGATGAGATCAGATTGTCAGGTATTTCTCCTGCAGAGTTACTGGAAGGAGGTAAAGGGAAGTTTTCAAAATGCCAGTCTCTGAGTAGCATCTAATTGCTTAACCATTGCACCACTAGCAGTGGCTTACTAGAAGGCATTTATGTATTTTAATATTTTCTCTCCTCCATTCTTTGAAATTTCGTTTAGTCTCTGAGCTGTTTCTTAACTTTTCTCTCACACATCTCTGTCTGTTGTATTACATGTTTTCCCTAGCTATTCAAAATGGTTTAATATTGGGGGGGTGTCAAATTATTTTTATTTTATATTACTTTTCATACAAATTTGTATACAAATGTTTCTATCATATGTATAGGGTTTCACAAATTCCTCCATTCACATTGTGTTTCATATGATCATTCTCATACATTGTGTTTTGTAAAATTAATCACCATTGGTCCATGTCCACCATTACCCAGGCTTTTTAGGTCTCCACTGGATCTTTTCTAACTCCTTCACCTCCTCCCTCTGCTCACTAAATTCTATGGCCTCATGACTTCGCCCCCTCCCTGTCTATAGCCCCCATTTCTCCCTCCCTTTTCTCCTCTGGATTTTTCTACATATCTTACTATGCATCTTTCTATTTTTTTTCTATTTCTGTTTTTGCAATAATGGTCTTATGCAGTATTTCTTCTTTATTACATTGAATTCATTCACTTAACATAGTGCTCTCTAACCTCTCCTATGTTTTATAGTAATTTTTTGTTAAAATCATTGCTTCTGAGTGCTACATAGTATTGCATTGTGTGAATGTACCACAATATCTCAATCCCCTTGTTTGTTCATGGGCATTTGGGTTGTTTCCATCTTCTTGCTATTGTGTACAAATCTCTGTTTCTATCTCAGTTCTGTTTTCCTTAGGGTATATTCCTAGAAGTGGATGATATGGGTCAGATGACATTTCTATGTTAAGCTTTTTGAGGAAACAACAATCTGCTTTCTAGAGTGGTTGTTCCATTTTACAATCCCACCAACAGTGAATGAGAGTTCCAATCTTTCCACATCCTCTCCACCATTTATTACTTGCTTTCCTATTAAACTTTGTCACGGCTACTCGTGTAAGATGGTATCTAACTGTGGTGTTGCTCTGCATCTGCCAATGATTTTGAGCATTTATTCTTGTGTCTATTTGCTCTTCAATTGTCTTCCTCTGTGATAAGTCTTCAACTATATCTTTTACCCATTTTATTATTGAGTTATTAGTCTTTTTCATGTGAAGGCTCCATAGTATTCTATAAACTTTCATTATGACACCGTTGTCTGAGATTGCATTTTCAAATGTTTGTGTTTTGGAGTTGTGGTTGTTGTGTGTGTGTTTTCCAGTCAGTGGGTTATAGTTTCAAAAGGACTTAATCTTTAGATGGCCCCATTCATTCATTATGTTATCCTCTCCTGGCTGTGCATTTCAGACTATCTTTGCCAGCTTATTTTTGCCATAGGCTTAGTCTTCTAAGTTTGGTCCCTTTTTGTCTCTTGTTATTTTTATGAATTGGGGCTTTATACCCCAGGTTTCTGATCCACCTTTGGTTAAATTTTGTGCATGGTGTGAAATGCGGATCAACAAAGAAGAAGTTGAGTAAACCATAGAAAGACTCCACCTTAAAAAAAAATTTAAAAAACCTGGCCCAAATGTCTTCCTAGCTGAATTCTACCAAAAAATAATGCTACTTAAATTATTTTTTAAAAAATTAGAAAAAGAAGCACTCTCTGAGTCATTCTATTAAGTAAGAATAATCTTAACATCAAAATCAGAAAAGAAAACTACAAAAAAGAAACCTACAGACCAATAATTTTTCATAAATGTAGTTGCAAAAAAGCCTTTACAGAATCCTATACAATACCTCTTCCTAATTGAAACACACAGAAAAATGGAAATAGAAAGGAATTTGTTCAACATGTTGTTGTTATGTGCTGTTGAGTTGTCCATGACCCATTGTGACCATTACAGCAGCTTTAAAGCCTGCTCTGTCATGACCCAATCTCACTAATTCTGATACACCAACCACAATTGCCCCAGTTAATGCATCAATCTGGCGTCTTCCTCTCCTGAAATGCCCTTCCACCCTTCCAAGCATGATGTCCTTTTCCAAAGACTAGTCTTTCCTGGCCATGTACTCAAAATATGTGAGACAAACCTTCAAAACCCTAACCTCAAAGGAGAAACTTGGTTTCACCCTCTCCAAGACAGACCTATTTGTTTTCTTGGAAGTTCATGGCATGTTCAAGAGTGAAAATTATATACGCAAAATAAAAAAGTTAACATCATTCTCAATGAAAAAAAGACTAAAGGCATTTCCCTTCTGAACAGGGACTGGGCAGGAATGACCACTTTCACCACTCCTTTTAAGTATTGTATTAGAAATACTTGCTAAGGCAATACAGCAAAAGAGGGAAATAAGAGACATCCTAATTGGCAAAGAGGCGGTAAAACTGTCACTAAATGCCTATGATATGGTAGTATACTCAGAAAACTCCAAGGACTCAAAAATAAAAACAAAAACAAGAAAAAAAAACCAAACTCACAACAACACACAAACTATTAGATCTAGTAGAAGAATTTAGTAGTGACAGAATACAAGATCAATTTTTAAAAATCAATGAGATTCCTCTCTTGTATTACATTTTTTTCTGTAGTGTTTTCTTTTTATTTTGTATTGGTTTGCTCACAAAGTTCATATACAATGTGTTTCACATTCTTCTTTGTTCAAATTGTGTTTCATATGGAATTTTTATGTTCAACCTTTTGAGGAAATGCCATACTGTCTTCCAGAGTGACAAAGTTCCCACCTCTTCAACATTTATTGCATGCTGCACTGCTAACTTTGCCATCGCTGCTCAGGTAAGACGGTATCTCATTGTGGTTTTGATTTGCATCTCTCTTATTGCCAGTGATTTTGAGCATTTCTTCATGTGTCTGTTGGCCAGTCAGTCATCTTCCTCTGTGAAAAAGTCTTCACATGTCTTTTTTCCATTTTATAATTGAGTTATCAGTCTTTATCTTTTGGAGGCCCAAGAGTATTCTGTAAACTTTTGTGAGACCCATCTCTAAGATGGTATTGACAAATGTTTGTTTCCAGCCGATAAGTTTTCTTAGTATTACATATTTAATACTTAAGTATTTAATTTAGCTTTTTAATTTTACCTTAATTAATGAGTTTCTAATTTTCTATAACAAACTATGGCTGACTCTGAGAAGAATGGGAATTACCAGAACACTTGATAGTGTTTAGCTTTTTAATTTTACCTTAATTAATGAGTTTCTAATTTTCTATAACAAACTATGGCTGACTCTGGGAAGAATGGGAATTACCAGAACACTTGATAATGTTAATCTGTAACCTATAGTTGGACCAAGAAGCAGTAGTCAGAACAGAGCAAGGAAACAATACATGGTTCAAAATTGTGAAGAGAATATGCCAAGGATTTGTCCTGTCTCCATACCTTTTCAACCTGTATGCAGAACAGATTATCTGGGAGTCTGGGCTCTATGAGGAGAAATGTGGGGTCAGGATTGGTGGAAGATCTATCAACAATCTGCATTATGCAGATGACAGAACCCTGCTTACTGAAAAAAGGGAGGACCTAAAGCATTTGCTGCAGAGGGTCAAGGACTGGAGCCTTCAATATGGATTGAGGCTCAATATCAAGAAGACAAAGATTCTCACCACAGACCAATTGGCAGCATCAAGATAGATGGTGAAGAGATTGAGATTGTTCACAGCTTTAGTCAGCTTGGCTCCACAGTCAACACTCTTGGCACCAGCAGCCAGGAAATTAAGACATATTGCAATGGGAAAGTCTGCTGTTAGAGACTTCAGGAAAGTACTTAATAATGGTGTCTCTCTGAAGACTAAGGTGCATCTGATACAGGCCATGGTCTTTGCAATCACTTGTTATGCATCAGAGAGTTGGACAATGACTAGGGAGGATAGAAGGAGAATTGATGC
>NW_006399945.1:5486245-5514958 GCF_000299155.1 Elephantulus edwardii
ATTTATAATTTATTTTATAATCCTTTCTCCTTGTGAGTATATATTTCGTTAAGTTTATGACATTCTATACTTTACCATTGTTGTTATATATAACATATGTTTTATATGTTGGAAATGGCTTATAGCTAAGTTAGTTGTCTTACCCACTTCCAGCGAATTTTCAGAGGCTGGAACATTGCACAGTGGATATTGATATCTTTCTCCGTTTGTGATGCCATATTTTATGGAAATTTACTTAACACCTTTCTTATTATAGAGAGACTTTAAATTTATTTCATTGGGTTCTATCACGCTGTCTCCCCGAGAAGACTTTAAGCTTAATTCAGTGCTTGGGGTTTTTCAGACCACGATAACATGGATACCAGACCATGTGTGAACATTGGCTTGTGGTTAAGAAATCTCAGTAGTACACAGGATTTTATTTTTTTATTCTGTTTCCCTAAATCAGGAGGCTATGATAAGACAAGTAGAATTTCTCATCATCTTCCTTAAAGAAGCAAAATTTTCCCATTTCGTGCCATTTTGTGCTATTCTTTGTGAATTCTCATTTTATATGAGGTGAGATGGTCCAACTTCACTGTTCATCAGTTATAATCAGTTAAGGCTATAAACCATAAGGCACTGTTGTGTAACTATTTAGTAGGTGATAATTATTGAGTAGATGATAGTTAGCCTCAATATTCAAACTCTGCTTCTGGATTTTTCTTCTCTCAACATTTTTAGTCTCTGAGAAAAGCTTAAACTTTCTTGCTGGCTCAGCTACACTTTATATTTTCTTTTAAAATATTTTATACAACACTTCAAGTTTTTCCAACCAGGAGGGATTTTCAGGGCAACTAATTTGCTATGCTGACAGAAATAGCAATCTACTTCATGAGATTTTAAAAGAATGAGCCACTCCCTCTGCCACAAAAAGGTTAACAATTATTTAGACTATGATTTTGAGTCAGAAAACTCTGTTTTTAAATCTTTGACATGTTTGAGGAACAATGATGAATCTTTGTTTCCCCATTTATAAAGCAATTTTAGATAAATTATACCTTATAAGTAAGTTTGTGTGGCATTTACTTGAAACAATTTATTTACGATGCCTCACATGTAAAAATTTGGTATGGTATTGTTGTCGTTGATTGCCATCAAGGTGAGCATGGCTCAGAGTGACCCTATGAATAAAAGGCCTGAAGCCTTTCTGTAACTATCATCATTTATCAAAGTTCATCGAGTTTCCAGAGGCATGTTGTTTAGGAAGTGGATGCCATTCCTGCTTCCAAACCTGTCTTAAATTGGGAGCTCCACCAAACACTATACACCTTGTGTAACTGTTATGGCATTTGACCCCAACGGCACAAGGTTCAACATCACAGCAAGCCCAGGTTATCTCAGTACAGCATATTGACAGAAGAGTGCTGTAACACTTACAAGAATGTTCCTTCAAAATATAATAACAACTGACTTTAAATACAAAGGATCTCTCTGAGATCTTGTTGACTCTAAACAAAAAGCTTAAATAAAAAAAAAAGAACCAATATAGTATTTTGTTGTTATGTGCTTTTGAATCAACGGTGAGGGACACTCAGCCAGTCACTAACTTTCTATAAACCATGTTGTTTAGATACTTTTGTAATCTGGCACTGCCAGTCTTATTCTGGGACAGTCACAAGCTCTTAAAAAAGTACTGGAACTAGAATCACTAAATCCCTTAGTTGCACTTGGCTTTGTAAAGATGAGTGCCTGCAGTGGAACATAATTAAAATGTCTGATGTCTGCTTGTAGGGAGCTCTGGGACCTAGTGGTAGGAAACTGCACTGCAATCCCAAAGGCACACAGTTCAAATCCACCAGCTGCTCTGCAGAAGAAAGAAGGGAAATCTCATGTGATTTACTGCCTCTGAAAACCTGCTGGTGGGCCAACTATGAGTCTGTTCTGACAGGACAACACACAGCAACAGTTATGGTCTGCTTTTAAGGAGACCTGGTAGCACCATGGATAAGCATCCAGCTGCTGACCAAAAGGTCAGTGATTTGAATTCACCAGCTGCTCCCAGGGAGAAAAATGAGACAGTCTCTTTCTGTGAAGATCACAACCAAGGGAAGCCCATGGGACATTTTGATTCAGTCATACAAGGGGAACTAAGGAGCATGCCAGGGATGTGTCCTGTCTCCACACCTTTACACTTTTATATGCAGAATAGATCATGCTGATGGCTGGGCTTTATGAGGAGAAAAGTGTCATCGGGTATGGAGGAAGTTTCATCAACATTCTATGTTATGTAGATGACACAACTCTACTCTGCTTGCTGAAACTGAGGTGCTTGGTGCAGAGGGTCAAGAATTGTAGTCTTCAATATGAATTGAAGCTCAACATCAAAAAGACAAAGATTCTCACCACTGGGCCAACTGTCAGCACCATGATAGATGAAGAAACTGAGGTTGTTAACAGTTACAGCTTGCTTGACTCCACAGTCAATACTCTTGACACTAGCAGTCAGGAAATCGAAAGACAAATTGCATTGGGAAAATCTGCTGTCAGGGTCCTCTGTAGAGTACTGAGAAGCAACAATGTCAGTTTAGAGACTAAGGTGCACATGGTCCAGGCCATGGTCATCATAATTACTAGATATACATCAGAGATCTGGACAATGACTAAGAATCAGAGAAGAATTGATGCCTTTGAGTTGTGGTGCTAGAGGATTTTCTGATAATGGACAAGATCACCAAGGATATAAGGTTTCATGCAATTATAATCAGCTGAGAAAAACAGCAATTATTTTAGTTTTTAAAAGGAGGGATGATCACTGCTATCTGGAACAGACAAGGAAGACTTGAAGGATTGAAAACAGCCTTATCTTGCTAATTGGTATGGATACTTGGATAAGGAGACAAATGTAAAGAGAGCATCTCAAGAAACATGAGTAAACAGTATTACTGTTAAGATGATGTGTTGCTTTTAAGGATCATCCTTTGAATTATTTAGATTCTAAGTAGATTAATTAACTAATGCCCTCTGATTCTCTAATTTTCATCTATATTCAACCTTTTCATCCCAATGTGTTCATTAGAAAAGTAAAAGCACAACATTCACCCTTTATTTCTTCTGTGACCCTCCAAAGCATTTATTATTCAACTTTATATACTATAAACATTTAGTCCATAGCAATCTAATTTACAAGTCCTCACTTTTGGAACATGCCTTTCCTGTCTTACCTACAGAAAGTTTATTCTTCTCATAATGAAGGTGACTTAAAAACATTTTCTTGTCATTAGCAAGAAAGTAAAAAACAAATCACTTGGGGGAAGTGAAAGAGGATGGCCATTTAGAGTTAGTCCATAGAAAGAAAGAATAGAAGCCACTTAAAATCTATTAGAAAATGCTTTAACTCAAAGACTCCATCAAAGTAAAATAGAGATTGTTTTCCCACTTAGATGGTTAAAACACTGTTTTAGAGAGGGTATTTCAGACAATGAAAAGACCTTGAGCAAGCTAATTCTGACTCATAGCAGCCCTGGAAGACACAGTGGGAAAGACCCACAGAATTTCTAAGACTTTTAATCTTTACAAAAATGAAGAGGTCACTCTGAGCACTGTAACATTTTTCAATTACCTCATTTATATGAAAAAAGCTGGACAAATTTATTCAAATGAATAAGAAAGACAAAAGCAAAATTGATGCACTAGAGTTACAGTGTTTGTGAAGAATACTAAATATGCTATCAACTGGAAAAACAAATCTGTGTCAAAATAATTATAGTCTTAATGAGTCTTAAGTATTGTCAAACTCATGGCTACCAAGTGAGAATTTTTTGTAGCTGACCTTGCATTGGGTTTCCACGGCTATAAATCTTACAGGAGGAGCTCATCCATCATTTATCCTTTGGTGCAGTACTGAAGGAGTCAAATCACCAGAGATGTGTGGTCTTAGAGTTAGCGGCACAGCTCTCTATGGACTATGCTAACATAGCAAGGTGGTTAAGATAAAATTGCCTGAGGACCTGCCCTAGGAAAACTGAGATAGAAAAATATCTAGAGGTCATAAATCTTTCAAAAAGAAAAAGAATGCTGTGAGCCTAGTGGGGAAAAAAAATTAAGGATGGGTGAAAAATAGGTTATTTTTTTAAATGAAAGGATTAAAGGATTGTTAGAATTTAATCTATTACCTCTCAACATCAAGAAAACAAAAGTTTCTACCACTGGACTAAAAAGCAACATCATGATAGATGGAGAAAATAATTGAAATTGCCAAAATTTTCATGTTACTTTAATCCACAAGCAATACATGTAGTAGCAGCAGTCAAGAAATAGAATGTATTCAACTAATTTACTAACTCTTTTTTATTATATAGTGGAAATCTCAAATTTAATATTTCTAAAAGTAAGTTCTTAATGGTTCTCTCTAATCCTTGGCCAGCTTGTTTCATTGCAAATTTTTCCTATTATATAATGCATAACCATTCTATTGTTCCAGTTGGTTAGGCCAAAACATTCAAACTGTCCTTAACAGTTCTCTCTGTTGTCAATATAGCAACAAATTCTAACAGTTTATTCATCTTCTTAAAATTTTATTCTGATTTCCACCACTTTTCACTATGTCTGCCATTATCATTCTCATCCAAGTGACCTTCACCCTGGATGCTTTCATCTTCTAAATTATTTTCTTATGGCTTAGCCTCCAAACAGTAGTCAGAACTGACACTTTATTTTGTTACGATAGCTCTATGGAAGCAATAGAGTTATATTTGTTGAGAATTTTTAAAATATCTCTATTCATAATGATAATAGCCGGTGTTTTCTTTTACTATGATATCTCTCTTTGCCTTGTTTTGATATTATGTACTACTGCTCTCACAAAATGTATAAGGGAAATATAATTTCCTGTATTATGGGGAAAATTCATCTTTTTAATAGTATTATTAATTAGTCTTTAATTATTATTATTATTATTCTTTAATTAATTATTCTTTAAGAGTAGAATTAGTAAAGACATCTGGGCCTAAGCTCTTTTTGGAATATTAATTGGCAATTTTGTTTCTTTACTTGTTAAAACCACCTTAAGATAAAATATTTATCCTTTAATCAATTTTAGCAGCCTATATCTATCCAGGAATTTATCCATTTCATTTGCTTTTGATGTTAGGTACCATTGAATTAAGTACAACTCATAGCAACCCTATTAACAACAGACTGGACACTGTCCTATCCTGTGTTATCCTCACAATCTCTGATACACCTGAGTCCGTTGCTGTAGTCACTATGTCTATCCACCTTGTTGAGGGTCTTCTCCTTTGCCTTCCCTTTACCTTTCTAAACTATCCTCTTCTAACAACATGCTCACAGTGTATGAGATGAAACTTTATCATCTTTGCCTCCAAGGAACACTCCGGATGCACCTTCTCCATGACATAGCTGTTTTGTTGTTGTTGTTCGTAGTTCATAGACTTTTCAGTACTCCTCTTCAACATCACAATTCAAAAACATCAACTACTGTAATTCTTACTCATTGCCAAGCTTACAGCTGCATGACAAATGACTGAAAAGACCATGATTTGAATAGGTGCACTTTAGTCCTCAAATTGACATTACTGCTCCTAATTAATCTGGAGAGGTTCCTGACTACAGACTTCCACTAATCTCAAGACTGCTGGTACCAAGGGTGTTAATCATTGATCCAAGCGAGATGAAGCTGTTGACAGTTTCAATCTTCTCTCCCTCCATCATGACACTGCTCATTGGTCCAGTGGTAAGAATCTTTGTTTTCTTGATATTGAGATGTAATCCATACTAGAGGCTAATATGTTTAAGCTTCTGTAGTAAGTGCTTCAAATCCTTCTAATTTTCAGCAGGCAAAATTAAAATTCTGTCATCTGCATCTGTCATTGTTGTTAGGTGCCATCAAGTTGAGCACAGCTCATAGCAACCCTATGGACAAAATATATGAACCCAGTCCTGTCCTGTGCCATCCTCACAATTCCTGACACACAAGAGCCCTTCGAAGCAGTCACTGTGTCAATTCACCATGTCAATCCACCTGGACAAGCCTCCACCCTTCCCAATAACAAGCCCGCCTCCAAGGAATAGCACCTCCTAGCAATGTGTCCAAAGTATGTGAGGTGAAGCTTCATCATTCTTGTTTCCTCACTTAAAGCAAGTAAGGTTGTGTCATCTGCATAACACAGATTATTGATATGTCTCGCTCCAATCCTGACGCCACATTCCTCTTCATAGAGTTGAGCTTCTTGAATCATTTGCTCAGCATGTAGACATCTGCATAATAAAATTTCTTGAGTTTTCTTCCAATCCTGATGCTGCATTCTTCTTCAGAGAGTTCATCTTCTCAAATAATTTGTTCAGCATAGAGTTTAAATAGGTATGAGGAAGGTATATAACCCTGACACACGTCTTTCCTAATTTTAAACTGTGTAGTGTTTTCTTGCTCTGTTCACACAATAGCCTCTTGATCTAGGTATAGGTTTCACATGAGTACAAGTAAGTGTTCTGATATTTCCATTCTTCTCAATGTTAGCCTTAATTTATTATAATCTACAGTCAACTGACTTTACATATTTAATAAAACACAAATAGACACTCTTCTGGTATTCTTTGCTTTTAGCCAGTGTCTATCTGACATAATCAGTGATATCCCTGCTGCCATGGCCTCTTCTAGGTCCACCTTGATTCAACTGTGTAGCACTTCTCTGTATATTATTCTTGCTGTTGATGAATGTTCTTACTTAAATTGCACACAGTTGTTCATAGCACAGACATGCCTCCCTTTTTAAAGCTCACTATATGCCCTTTTTCTTTTGCAAAAGACCTCTATTAGTATTTGTTTTTGTTAACCAAAAGATATGCAAAGTGAAGTTTTGTTTTTTCAAAAACTGGAATAAAGCAACGTAGCATTCGGAATTAGTTGTACAGCAAACTGTTAAAGGCAACATGTACCCTGAGCAGTGAGAGTAGAGTCACCAGATTCCTTACGTGGGAACTACATCCAGCAGCTCTGCATTGAGCTACTAAACTTTGAAGTGCATCTTTGAGCACTATTATGTTAGTACTATTTTAAATTTTATGAACTATTTAATATGAGCTCATAGGCTATTTTGTAGACCTGGGAATGATCCAAATTTTCCTGAATATAGGGTAATATTGTATAAAATACATTAGTGGTAACTACTTCACATTTTGCCATTTCAGCTTATGAAAATTTTCCTAGGAGTACTCAACTTTCAGATTGCACGGGAAACTGCATTCCATTTTAACAGTTTTGGTTTTGCTTTGGTAAGAGCAGTAGTGATGTCCCTCCATTAATTCCTAACCTGTGATTTGAGCATTTTTTATCAGTCTAGCTAAATGTTGATTTAGTTATTTTTTTCCAAGTACCAACTTTCCCTATTGTTTTTCTCCATTCACAAATGTGCTATTGTAGTCTTACTATGATCTAATTTATAATATTTTTCTAAATTCCAAGTATTTTGGGACTTTCTTAAGTACTGTACTGCTAACAATTTCCAATTTCATTCTTTTGTTGTCAGGAAATATTTTTCATACTGTTTCACTCCTTTTAAATTTATACAATTATTTTTAATTGAGATGAGCCTAGATGAGTTAGTTTTGTGATGTTCCATCTAAAGTAGCATATACATCCAAGTTCTTAGGTTTGTTTATGATTTTCAATTTATGTATAAATTAGTTCAGCAATTTTGCTTAATATTTCTTGTAATTCATCCATGGGTGACAACCTTTTTCAGCTTTTAAACATATAAAACTATCTTTAAGGGCATGTTAAAATAGTATGTGCTCTGTGATTCTTGGTTTTAGTGATTGATAATCATGAAGTGATCTGTCAATTGAAGACCTTCTTTTAATACTTCTATGGTAATACATTTTTTTCAGCTTTTGTCTAAAATTATCTTCACTTCCATTTTTGAGAGCTATTTTTGCTCAACTAGAACTGCAAATTGATATAATTATAAAATTATTATTTCATTGTTTTAATGATAATGTACTATTGTCCATCTGTTTGCTTTTTTCTGTCTAAAAGAGTAATTCTCAGCATTTCTTCCTTTGTGTCCTATTTCTCTCTCTATTGCTTTAAGAATTTATCTTTATTATTTGTTTGCAGCAGTTTGAATACAAGGGTGTACATATTTGTATGTGTGTGTATACTGTTTTGGATTCTTTGATGTGTTAAAAATATATGAAATAAAATTTCACTATAAACTATTATTCTTCCTGCTCTCACAATTTCCCTCCTCCTTTCTGTGGCTTCATTACAAATATGTTTATATGTTATTCTGCTGCATTAGTCCCATGCTCTATTCACATAATTTATGCTTCTCTGTATTCTTAAGTTAAGATACTTGTCCTTGTCCCATTTAAGTTGAAACCAGTTTTATGGTCATTAACAAGAGGCTCATGTATGAAATAGTTAGATTCTGAAGGCTAGGTTCTTTGGAGTTAGTTGAAAGTTGGATGTAAACTGGTCATTTTTTATTTTGTTCACAATCTTGTGTAAACTGATGGGTTGTCTGGATTTAGTCAACAATCAACTAGGGCTGGGAACCTCTTGTTTATGTCAATCAGGACCTGATGTGTGGGCCTTTGTATTTAAGTCAGTTGGCCTCTGCTTGTAGCCGTCAGGGGGCCTGATGTTAATAGTGTTTGAGAAGACCATAGTTTTAAGTGGTATAACACTTGTCTGTCAGTTTGCTACACTAAGATAACTTGGGTTTCTGTGATCTGAGCACTGTAACACAGGTGTGTCAAATGCAATAATAATTACCCATGGTAGACAGGGCTTGGTTGAACTCCCATATTAAGACAGGCTTGGAAGCAGAATAGGCATCCACTTCTTAAACAACAGGTCTTTGGAAACTTTATGAACATTAGAGAAATGATGATAGTTACAGAACAGGGTTCAGAGGGTCTCTATGAGTCCTACTCCACTGGACGGCACTCTACAACTAGAAGAAGAGTAGTACTGTGGTGTCCTCAAGTTTGTATAATGTCTGTTGCTTTGGTTTTGTTTCCATTTCTCTATTTAGATAGATAAACATTCTCTCCTTCCATTCTGCTTATGGTCTCCATTAAATTAGAAATATATTTATAATAACCATTTTAATATCTGCTTATGCTTAATACTACTGTATTTCTTAGTACATCTCCTACCTCTGTATTTTTTATACTAATATTTTTTCCTGGATCTTTATAAAAATAGTAATATTTATTATAGTCTAGACTTTGCAGATACATTTTTTACTAGGAAGATTTTTTTAATCTTCCTTGAAAAATTATTAAGTTTCATGCTGCATAATCTTGATTGTTCTAAATATTCTAAAATTTTGTTAGGGAGATGTTAGGCCCAGGCAAGGAGGCCAGGAGGGAGAACAAGAATGCAGACCTCAGACTGGATGGCCTTGCCTGCTGCTGATAAGGTGGACAAACGACCTTGCCAACCTTGCTGGGCCAACCGTGGACTGTAAATTAAGAAATGGAATGCAACTCCCTTCTTCCCAAAGACCCCATTATAACCCCCCCCCCCACCCGGGTTGTGAATTCTCTGCTCTGTCCCTTCAGGACAAAGGATTTGTCCAGGAGCTCCACTTGAATAAAGTTACAACTTTAAACCTCATCTCTCTTTCGCTGACTTCCTTCAGGCAAGCTGCTATACAGGAGAATCTTGAATAACAGTTGGGCTAGTATTGCTCCTGCTGTAGGGATTTGATTTTTTTAAAATTTTTTGTTTTATTTTTAATAGAACATCTAAATTTGTATAGTAACACAGGACTAGTTTGCTAGTTGGGTGTAAGCACCTCCTACTACTCAGGAGTAGTAGCAGTTTGGAGTAATAAAAACATGAATAAATAAATAAAGTAACAGATTGTTCAAATTATCTTTTCCCCCCAAGAACTGTTTATAGATTATCTTTCTCACTCTTAGTTACCTAGTGCTAACATTTAAAAAAAAACAACCAAAACCCAAAAAAACCCCAAAAACCCAGCAACAACAAACACAACATGAGTGTCTTTACAAAGTGGAAATTAATTTCTTCCATTTGTGTGATACTTCGGAAATTCATACAAAAACTCACACTCATTTCCATCAAGGTGGAATCACTGAGAGCTGACGTCTAATGGGTTTTCATCTCTATTTTCTCCCAGCAAAAGACTAGAATCCAAATTTATGGCTTTTACTCTAGGTTACAATCCTTCTTTTTTTCCTATTCATGTAGCTATGGACAATCCCAGGCGTTCTGTTCTTACAGATGCATCAGCTTTCACATTCAAATAGTGTCTTCTCTCTCTCTCTCTCCCTCTCCCTCTGTCTGTGTCTGTGTGTGTCTGTCTGTGTCTGTCTGTGTGTGTGTGTGTGTGTGTGTGTGTGTGTGTGTGTGTGTGTACTCACCTTTATAAGACATCACTCGAGAGGGATGGCTGTTGTTAGGTACTATGGAGTCAGAACCAACTCACAGCTGACCCTTCAAAAGGTTATCAGAGGCAATAAACTGCACAGGAGTTGATTGCCCATCTTTGTCCTGTGGTGCTACTGGTAGATTTGAACCATGTACCTTTGAGTTGGAAACACAAGTCTTTAACAACAAGCCACCAGAGCTATCTAAAGAGGGATAGGATCAAGCCTATTCAGTGCCAGTCTTACAACAAATTATTCTATTTCAAATATATTAAAAATCTTATTTCAAACAAAGTCACATTCACAGGGTCAAGGGTTAGGATCCAGTTCCTATTTGGGAGGGGACATAGTTTGGTCTATAATACTAATTGTAGAATTATGACTTATATCATGGCCTTTAATAGGATGTTCATAATAATTTCCTTTTATCCTACTTTAATCTCAGCACATCTCAAATCCAGCTATTTTGACATTCTTGCTCTTTCTCTAAATCATTAAATTAATTTCTAAGGGTATGAATTTATAGTTTCTTCTGCTAAAATACCCTTTATCTTGTTATCTACGAAGCTTATTCTCTCATTTCTCCCAGTTATCTCCCCAAAATTTATGCATAAGAGTGGCTCTGTATAATATATATCCTCTGATCATTTTCTACTCTTTTTACCCTTATTTGTTTTATTCAAAGCACTTGACAATATTTAACATATTCCAATGTCTTACTCCTCTATACAAACTCTAGAGTAACTATGTGATTCATAGCTCTTCAATTGTATTTTTGTCTGGCATCACATGCACATATTTCTACAAGATTCAAGGAGACTCCTTTGTTGTTTTGTTTGTCTTCACTCTCCTTAATGAAATATGAAACCACAAATGCTGTTTTTTCTTCTTCCTGCTACCTCAAAATACCAGGTGTTTAATTCATTTTTTTACTTTCACAATAAATTCTGTCTCTGCAAATGAAAAAAATGCCATCTAATTTATAATCACGAGTGAGAACAGAGTTTTGAGAAAAAAATTATATGTTTGTGGTTACGATAATAGAAAATGTAAGTGGAAACCAACTAGAAATGATAAATAGGATGTCTGCAGAACATTAAGGATCTTTTAGCAGAAGAGAATCATAAATTTTTTAATGGGTCAAATTAATATAGTTAAATCATGTTTTGGATTTTTTTCATACTAGGACACATCTGTTCAAAAATAGGAGGAGCCTAAAGTATTCAAAGTGGCAAAGATGAGGTGGTACAGGAGTTCAGAATATTGAAGAGTAAGTTAGGCTTCTCTCGGAAGGCTAGGAAAGAAATGACAATGTTAATAGGAATAGATGAAATGTCTGGAAATCATGCTATGGCAAATAGCATGCAAAATAGGAATGATGAAAGTTGTTGTTAAGTACCATCAAGTCTTCTGCGACTCATAGCAATCTTATGTACAACAGCTGTAAATCCTGCTGTATCCCTGCCAGTCTTATTGACTCTGACACACCTATCCCCGTTACCTCAGTGACTGAATCAATCCATCTCATCCGCCTCTCTTTGCACTATCCCTCCACCTTCCCAAGCATGACATCCCTCTCCATGGACTTATCTCGCCTTGTAACATGTCCAAAGTATGTCAGATGGAGCTTGATAATTCTTGCCTCCAAGGATCAGCCTGGCTTCACCCTCTCCAGGATGAACTTCTTTGTTCTCCTAGTAGTCTATGGTATATTCAGTACTCTTCTCCAGCACCACAGCTCTTATTATTCTATCATCCCTAGTCATTGATGCATGACAAGTAATTACAAAGACCATGGCCAGTATCAGGCACACCATAGTCTCCGGACTAACATTGTTGCTCTTCAGTACTTTGGAGAGGTCTCTAACAGCAGAATTTCCCAATGCAATTCATATTTTAATTTCCTCCTTAACTGGCTGCTGGAACCAAGAGTGTTGACTGTAGAGCCAAGCAAACTGAAGCTGTCAACAATCTCAATTTCTTCATCATCCATCATGATGCTGCCAATCGGCCCAGTGGTGAAAATCTTTTTTTCTTGATGTTGAGCTTCAATCCATATTGAAGGCTGCAGTCCTTGACCTTTAGCAGTAAGCACTTCAGGTCCTTCTCAGTTTCAGCATAAAGGGTTGTGTCATCTGCATAAAGCAGATTGCTGATAAGTCTCTCTCCGATCCTGATATCACATTTCTCATGATGGATCCCAGCCTCACAAATAATCTGTTCTACGTAGATTGAAAAGATATGGAGACAGGACACATCCCTGACGTATGCCTTTCTCAATTTTGAACCATGCAGTGTTTATTTGCTCTGTTTTGATTACTGCCTACTGGTCCAAGTGTAGGTTTCACATAAGCACAATCAAGTTTTCTGGGATTCCCATGCTTCTCAGAGTCAGCCACGGTTTATTGTGATCCACACAGTCAAATGCCCTTTGCATAGTCAATGAAGCACAGATAGACAATCCTCTGGTACTCTCTGCTTTCAGTCAAGATCCATCTGACATTAGCTATAATATCCCTAGAGCCATGGCCTCTTCTAATTCTAGCCTACCCCTCCGGCAGTTCTCTGTTGATGTACTGTTCCAGTCGTTTTCGGATAACCTTCAGCAGAATCTTGCTTACATGTGATATCAATGATACTGTTCGATAATTTCCACACTCTGTCTGGTCACTTTGCTTTGGAATGGGAACAAATATGGATCTCTTCTAGTCAGTTGGCCAGGTGGTTGTCCTCCAGATTTCTTGGCACCACTTGTTGAGCACATCGAGGGCAGCGTCTTGTTTGTTGAAATATGTCAATCAGTATGCCATTAATTCCTGGGGCCTTGTTTTATGCCATTTCTTTCAGAATAGCTTGAACTTCTTCCTTCATTACCGCAGGCTGTTGCTCATACGTTGTTTCATGAAATTCTTCTGTATCCACCAATTCCTTTTGGAGCAATGACTCTTCATACTCTTTCCATTTTCTCTTAATGCTTCCATGATCATTTAATATTCTGCCCAAAGCATCCTTAAGTATTGCAGCTCAAGGTTTGAATTTAGTCTTCAGTTCATTCAGTTTGAGAAATGCTGAGTAAGTTTGGCCCTTTTGATTTTCTGACTCCAGCTCCTTGCACATTTCATTGAAATACTTTACTTTGTCTTCCTGTGCTGCCCTCTGGAATCATTTGCTCAACGCCATACTATCTTAATTTCTTCCCTTTGCTTTGGCTTCTTGGCACTCCATTGCAATATTTAAAGTTTCTTATGGCATCCATCTTGGTTTTTTCTTCCTCCTCTGTCTTGGTAATGACCTTTTTCATTCTTCCTGGGTGATATTCTTGATATCCTCCCACAGCTCATCCGGTCTTTGCTCATTAATGTCCAAGGCCTCAAACCTGTTTCTGAGATAGTTTTGAAATTCAGGTGGGATAGACTCAACGTCAAATTTTGATTCCTGTGGATTTGATTTACCTTTCCTCAGCTTCAGCTTGAACTTGCATTTGAGTAGTTGGTGGTCTGTACCACAATCAGCACATGCCCTAATTTTCACAGCTGATAATGAGCTTAGGTGGGAAATATTAAATATGAAATTTCTCCATTTTTTTCTTTGAGGGACCGGTTGATTTCAGTGACGTTTAGACCAAAATTACTCATTTTTCCATTGAGAAAGTTAGGACTCCTAGAGGCAAAAATCTATGGAAAGTGATTCCTCCACAGTTTTCCAAAGTGGCAAAGGCCTGCGTGAGTGAAGTCCAAGTCTGGAGCTAGCAATCAAGGATAATTCTTCCCTTGTGTCACTTCTCCAACTTGTACTTCCCTTCAATTGAAATACTCACTTATTCCCCTCTACTTGGTTACAAAACTCAAAATTATCAATGACAAAAAAAAGAAATTCTTTTTTATTATTATTGAACATTTACAGAGATTTTGGGTTTTCATTCATTCATTGTTGCACTGTTTTCTCCACCCTCATCCCCAGTTCGTTCTTCTTCCCCCCCTCCAATGTTTGTTTTAATTGTCCAATTGCCACAGTGCTTGTCAAAGCCAGTTCTGATTAATCTCCTTTGTCAGTGTGTCCCTTGCCGTTCCCTATCACTCCTCCCTGAGAGAGACTTCACCCTGATTCATAAGGAAAAGGGGATGGCATATTCTCTTAGCTACTTCCTGCTGAAAAGGGACACTGTGGGTTTCAGGGTGAAGGTCTTCTCTCACTACTCTAAAGGGCCCCTTTGGCAGTACGAAACACATAGACTATTATGGAGATTGATTTTGGAATTTAGATGCACTGTTATCAATTGTGCTTAGCCGTACATGTTCATATCCTTGAAGATGTATCATGGAAGTGTTGCAGCCTAGAAGATACAAATTTAACCAACAAGTTAAAAGTGCATGAGTCAAAAATTGAAAAGCAATAATATTCTGAGTAGAGGTTCTAATAGTGGCACAAATCAAGTTACAGAGGTAAGGTGGTTCTTACAATAAAAGGCCTATAGACTAGCACTTTGTCTATTATAGTGTAGAGGTTAGGAACCACAAAATGTAGAGGCTCAGCTATGTCATTTATGGTTCTTAAGGCCTGGGGCAAATTCCATCTACCACTGGGTTGTTTTATAACTTGGAAGTTCACATGCAAGGTAGAGCTGAAGTAAGGATCTGCTTATGAGGTTTTCCGTCCATTCCAACAACTACGAAATAGTGAGAAGAGTGGGACCTCAGAAACCTTTTAGGACCAATTAGTAGGCTCTGTGTCCAGGAGAAAATGAATATACTTACCAGTAATGTTAATACTCATCCACGGCTCTTCTGGGAGGATCTAAATCGTTGAAGCGTCCTCCTTTGTCTCCAGCTGAGAGCTGGGGCCTGTCAGTCCTATCTGCCACGAGGACCTGATGTGAGCCACATTGGCCAAGTGTCCTTCAGAGCCACACTTAAAGCAAGTGAGTGGGAGCTTCCTCTCTACTCCCTTGCCTATCTGTGGCTTTCATCTGTGACACTGTCTACTGAAGTAGCCCACCTTTCCACAGTGGAAGCAATTCTGACCTCCTTTATTACCTTTGGGTGGCACTGTATATGAGTAAGACTTCCTTTTCCTGACACAGGCCCTAAACTGGCAGCAATAGCTGCCCCAATAATTTTGGCCATTCTCTGGTCTTTTCTCTTCCCGCTAGATCCCAGTTGTTAGAAGAGGGAAAAATTTAAGCCAATGTATAACAAACTATTTTGAACATTATAATCTTTTAAGCTAAGGCTAGAAGTATTAACAATATCATCATTTCCAATCCAGAGATGCATGTTCCAATGCAGTAGCTATTTTCCATAAATGGTTTTGTTAAGAGGAATATTGTAAATATGGATACATTTCCACTATTCCTCCTCCATGCCACAAAAAAGAAATTCTTTAACTAGAGGGCTGCACTGTTTTCTCTGTGGTTCACTAAGTTTTTGGATTCAAAGCATTTAGAAGTTTGCTTTAGAGACAAGTTAAAATGTAACTGCCTCCAAGCATTTAGCGTGCCAGCAGGATAACTGTCTAGCTGACAGGGCTGGCTGCCTTGTGTTGTTTGGGTTTCTAACCAGGTTGTCTGACAGCAGGATACTTTTTCAGTTTGATCAAGGACAGAGGGCTCTGTCTATATCAGAACTCATCATTTGTCAGTCTTTCCTGCCAGTAAGGGAAAATCTCACAAGCATGTTGGCTGTTGGTCCAGTCTGGACTAAGAATAAGGCAAATGTGACTCACCAGGGTCATGATTTATACAGGGGTCTTCGAGATTCAGAATGAGGTTTGTATGGAAAACCAATCAACCTGGATTTCATTGCTGCTGCTAATGAGCCCCAGTGGTATAGCTCTTAGGAAGTTGCCCTACTAAGAGAAAGACATCAGTTTGACTACCAAGAGAAAAGACAGGAAATCTTCTTTCCATATGTGATTAACAGTCTCTGGAAACTTTCTGAATGGTTAGGTGTAACTCAGCTCAAAGAAAATGCGAATAACTGAACACTGGAATAGGAACAGTGATCCTAAAGCCAACGGATCAGAACTTGGCCCATCCTGAACCTTTCTCATGATCAATGCCATGCTCATTGTTATAGCCACTGTGTCAATGCATTCTTTGAGGGTTGTTCTTTCTCTCATTAAGCCTCTACTTTCCCCGGGATGTTGTCTTTTTCCAAAAACTAACCTCTCCAGATATCATGCCCAAATTTTATGAGATGAACTTTACACTCCCTGCCTCTAACTTCCTCCAAGATATATTTGTTCTTTTCATAGTGTATAAGATATCCAATATTCTTCTCCAATATGACAATTCAAAACCATCCATTGTTCTTCAGTCTTCCTTATTCATTATCCAACTTTATGCATATGAAGCACATGAAAATATTATGATTTGATGACAAAGCAAAATATTACAACGAAATGTGCAAGGAGCTGGAGTCAGAAAATCAAAAGGGCTGAACTCAATCAGCATTTCTTAAGCTCAAATGAAGAACAAATTCAAACCTTGAGTTGCTATGATCAAGGATGCTTTAGGCAGAATATTAAATGATCCAGGAAGTATTAAAAGAAGATGGAAAGAATGTACTGAGTCACTGTATCTAAAGGAATTGGCAGACACAGAAGAATTTAATGAAACAACATATGAGCAAGAGCCTATGGTGATGAAGAAAGAAGGTCAAGCTGCATTGAAGAAAATAGCAAAAAAATAAGGTCCCAGGAATAGATGGTATACCAATTGACATATTTCAACTAACAGATGCTGCCCTGGATGTGCTCACCAAGTTGTGCCAAGAAGCCTGGAGAACAACCACTTGGCCAACTGACTGGAAGAGATCTATATTTGATCCCATTCCAAAGAAAGGTGACCCAACAGAGTGTGGAAACTACAGAACAATATCATTGATTTCACATGCAAGCAAGATTCTACTGAAGATTATCCAAAAACGACTGGAACAGCACATCAGCAGAGAACTTCCGGAAGTCCAGGCTGGGTTTAGAAGGGGTTGTGGTTCTAGGGATTATTGTAGCTAATGTTAGATGGATCTTGGCTGAAAGCAGGGAAGACCAGAGGAATGTATATCTGTGTTTCATTGATTATGCAAAGGCCTTTGACTGTGTGGATCATAACAAACTGTGGCTGACTCTGAGAAGAATCTGAATCCCTGAACACTTGATCGTGCTAATGCGAAACCTATACTTGGACAAAGAGGCAGTTGTTAGAACAGAGCAGGGAAACCTGCATGGTTCAAAATTGGGAAGGGCATACACCAGCAATGTGTCCTATCTCTAGACCTTTTCAACCTGTATGCAGAGCAGATTATCCGGGAGGCTGGGCTCTATGAGAAGTGTGGCACCAGGATTGGTGAACTATCTATCAACAATCTGCATTATGCAGATGATACAACTCTGCTTGCTGAAACTGTGGAGGACCTGAAGTGCTTGCTGCAGAGGGTCAAGGACTGCAGCTTCCAATATGGATTGAGGTTCAATGTCAAGAAGACAAAGATTCTCACCACTGGACCAATTGGCAACATCAAGATGGATGGTGAAGAGATTGAGATTGTACACAGCTTTAGTCTGTTTGGCTCCACAGTCAACACTCTTGACACCAGCAGCCAGGAAATTAAGATGTATTGCAATGGGAAAGTCTGCTCTTAGAGACTTCACGAAAGTACTGAATAATGGTGTCTCTCTGAAGACTAAGGAAAATCTGATACAGGCCATGGTCTTTGGAATCGCTTGTTATGCATCAGAGAGTTGGACAATGACTAGGGAGGATAGAAAAAGAATTGATGCCTTTGAGCTGTGGTGCTAGAGAACAGTGTTGAATGTACCATGGACTGCTAAGAAAATGAACAGATTTATCCTGAAGAGGGTGAAACCGGGCTGCTCCTTGGAGGCAAGGATTCTTAGGCTTCGTCTGACATACTTTGGACATGTTTTAAGGTGTTACCAGTCCTTGGAGAGGGACATCAAGGGTGGAGGGACAGTGCAGGAGATGAAGACCTTCTATGAGATGGATTGATTCAGTGACTTGGGTAATCAGGATGGGTGTGTCAGAGACAGTACGATTGGCACAGGATAAAGCAGAGTTTAGGGTCGTTGTACATAGGATCAGTATGAGTTGCAAGCGACTTGACGGCACATAACAACCACAAAACTCTTTAGCAGTTTGGAGAGATCCTTGACAGCAGATTTTCCCAGTATATTCTTTTTTTCTTCTTTCATTTCTTGACTGATGCAGCCATGAGTGCTGATTATACATTCAAGTAAAATGAAATGAAACTTCAATCTTTTCTGCATCAATTATAATGTTGCCTATAGGTCCAGTTGTTGTGTACCACTGGTTTGAAACTGACCCATAGGTGTCCCTCTGGTGGGTTTTCAGAGGTAAGTAATCACATGACAGGAGATTGCCCAAGTTTCTTTTATGACACATCTGGTGTATTTGAATTGCATCGCTTTGGGACTGCAGTGCAGTTTCCTATCACTAGGCCACCAGAACTCCCCTGATCCAAGCCATGGTCTTCACAATTACTTGCTATGCTTCAAGATCCTAGCAATGATTAAGGATGACAGAAAAAGAGTCTTGAACGTACCATGGACCACCAAGAGATCAATCAAGTCTGTCTTGGAGAGGGTGAGATCAAGTTTTTCCTTGAAGGCAAGGATTTTGAAGCTCTATCTCACATGCTTTGGGCACATGGCCAGGAGGCACCAGTCTTTGAAGGAGAACATCATGCTTCAAAGCATAGAGGAACAGCGCAGGAGAGGAAGACCCTGGATAAAATGGATGGACATAGTAACTGTGGTAATGGGGGGGGTCCGTGTGTCAAAGTCAGTGAGACTTATTCAGTATAAGGCTGGCTTCAGAGCTGTCAGACACAGAGTCGCTATGAATGGTAGATGACTCAGTGCCACATAACAACAACAACAACAACATAGGTCCAGTAGTGAGGATTTTTGTTTAATTTATGTTTATATATAATTCATATTGAAGACTATTGATTGATTTTCTCCAGTAAGTATTCATAATCTTCTTTAGCTTCTGCAATCCAGGTTATGTCATCTGTAATAACAGGTTTTAATGACTCTTCCTCCAAACCCAATTATACATTCTTCTTCATATAGATCAAGCTTTCAAATTATTTTTCAATATACAGAATATGTAGGAAGAGAGAAAAGTTATAACCCTAATGTACACCTTTCCTTATATTAAACTATGTAGTGTTCCCTTGTACTGTTTTGATAACTGCTTCTTGGCCTGTGTATAGGTTTTATATGAGCACAGTTAAGTACCTTGAGATGAAAATTCTTCTCATTGTTACCTATAATATACTATTATTCACCCAGCCAAATTCCTTTGCAGTGTCAATAAAACACAAGTAAACATGATTGTCTATTAATAATTATTACGCATTAACGAGTTAAACATGATCAAAGAAAAACAAGACATGATTCTAAATACAACAGGTTGCTGAAAGATTCTCAGTTTTATGCCTCAAAAGGGGTCAAATCTCTTTATATGAAATAAAGTTGGAGAGGCCGATGTCTAGGCAGTCAGTAAACAAAGTATATGAGTCCTGGCCCTAAAAGAAGACTTTTATAATTACTCCATCTTATATTGGACCAACTAGAGAGAGAGATCAGCTGGCCCAGTGGACAGAAAGCGATGCTACCAAGCCAAAGGTGGGTGACTTTTAATCTGTGGCCCTTGGGCCTGTCTTTCATTGTTTTTGTTCAGACATTCCTCTAGGTCGTATAGCCCTGGTGTACAAGTTGCTGTACAGCGGTCACTTTTGGTTGCTGTGTGGCTGAACACTGTGACACTGATGTGTCAAATGCGTTAATGGTTAGCTACCCAGTATAGACAGAGAGTGGGGTGGAGCTCCCTGATTAAAAAAAGCGTGGAAGGAGGAGTGGCATCCACTTCCATAATAGCTTGCCTCCAGAAACCCTATGAATATGGAGAGAGGATGAAAGACACCCAAGCGTCGAGGACTTTCCTTCACAGGGTCACTATGAGTCGCCTGCGACCTGACCTGACGGCACTTAAAACAACAAATATTGGACCAACAGATGTTAGGTGCAGCCTTAAAATGGTAATAATGTTGCAACGGTACATTGTGTTTAGAAAATGTGGTATTTGAAGTTTAGAAGACCTGAAGTAAAATCCAATTTTGATACTAACTCATCCTTTCTGTGTCTAAGTATATAATTGTTAACTTGAAAATAATTATGTATTGCATCAGGGCTTTTTGAGGATTAGAGTCATTAATTGCAAAATATTCATCACATGAAGATATTTGTTAAATGGTATTCAATTCTGTCAATGGTACATGAGACAGAAGATAAGAATTTCAGAACAATTAATAGCCATTTACCCACAGAAGACATTCAAATAGCCAAAAACTATATGAAGAAATTCTTAAGATCATTTACTGTTGTTATGTACCTCCAAGTCAGAAATGACTCATAGCTTACAATCCAGGGATTCTCAGGGGCAGTAAAACATGTGGGAGGAGACTACCCCAGACTACCCTCTTCCTGTGGACCAGCAGGGAAATGTGAAGTGTGTGCCTTGCGAATTGCAATACAGTTTCTTATCATGTCAAAATTAAAGTTCAATGAGACAGCAAGCAACAAATGTCAGCAAGGGTGTTAGAACTCTCATTCACTGCTGGTGGGAATGTAAAAGCAGCTTAACTTCTATGGAAAGAATAGAAATATCATTTGACCCAGCAATCCCACTACTAGAAACTCATGCCAAAGTAATAAGAATTGTGATATAAGCAGATATGTGTATGCCATGTTACTTCAGCATTACAATAGCAAGGAGAGGTAGGAAATCCAAGTGTCCATCAACAGATGAATGAATAAAGAAATTATCCTCATTCACATAATGAGATAATATGTAACACTGTAAAAAGAGGGAAGAATTTGTGAAATATTATATAACACATATGTAGTTAGAGGACATTATATTAAAAGCCAATCATAAAATAATGATTATTCTATGAGACCACTTTTATAAAAAGCTAAGGAAAGGTTTACACACAGATAGATGGGTGGTAACTAGGAAGGAAGGGAGAGGGAGATAAAACTTACTAAGGAGATATTGGGTGAAATTAAAGATAATATACATTTTGATCAGATGTTGCAATTAATGCAATTACTCAATTGTAATTACAATGTAATAAAACCAAATATGTATAAATGTATAATTACAATATTGTAAAACCGCATGTGTATCACTGAAAAAAAAATTACCTCTAATAGCAATATTAGTATACAGTCATGATATCCAACTCAGCACGTATTGGAATGTACCAGATTAATTTGTCGTTTTGTAGAGGAGGTGTTGCCACAATCATGGGAGATGGGCCAAGTTCTCAGAAATCATGGTGGTTGTTGTTGTTACGTGTCATCAAGCGGCATGCAACTCAAAGCAAACCCATGTACAAGAGCCCTAAACCCTGCCTTATCCTGTGCCAACCTCACTGTCTCTGACACACCCACTCCCATTACCCCAATCACTGAATCGACGCATCTCACAGAGGGTCTTCCTTTCCTGTGCTGTCCCTCCACTCTCCCAAACATGACGTCCCTCTCCAAGGACTGGTCCCTCCTTGCAACATGTCCAAAGTATGTCAGACAAAGCTTCAGATTCCTTGCCTCCAAGGAGCAGCATGATTTAACCCTCCTCAGGATGCACTTGTTTGTTCTTCTAGGTATATATATATATAAACATTATTAAGATTGAGAAAGTATGGAGACAGAATACATACATCCCTGGCAGACTGGCAGATACCCTTCCTGATTTTGAACCATGCAATGTATTCTTGCTCTGTTCTGACAACTGACTCTTGGTCCAGGTATAGTTTTCACATAAGCACATTCAAGTGTTCTGGGATGTCAGCACAGCTTGTTTGATTCACACAGTCAAAAGCCTTTGCATAGTCAATGAATCACAGATAGATATTCCTCTGGTACTCTCTGATTTCTGCCAAGATCCACCTAACATTAGCTATCCCTAATACCATGACCTCTTCTAAATCCAGCCTGCATATCTGGCAGTTCTCTGTTGACTTGTTGCTCCAGTCTTTTTTGCATAATTTTCAGCAGAATCTTGCTTGCATGTGATATTAATAATATTGTTTGATAATGTCCACACTGTGTTGGGTCACCTTTCTTTGGAATCAGAGTAAATATTGATCTTTTCCAGTCATTTGGCCAGCTTCCTTGGCACAACTTAGTGAGCACATACACGGTAGCATCTGTTTGTTGAAATACGTCAATTGGTGTGCCGTCAACGCCTGGAGCCTTGTTTTTTGCCAATTCTTTCAGAGCAACTTGAACTTCCTCTTTCATCACCACAGGCTCTTGCTCATATGTTATCTCATGAAATTCTTCTGTGTCAGCCAATTCCTTCTGGTACACAGACTCTGTGTATTCCTTCCATCTTCTTTTAATGCTTCTTGGATCATATAACACTCTACCCAAAGCAGAGCATTAAATATTGCCACTCGGGGCTTGAATTTGTTTTTCTATTCCTTCAGCTTAAGAAAAGCTGAGCGAGTTTGGCCTTTTTTATTTTCTGCCTCCAGCTCTTTGCACATTTCATCATATTATCTTGCTTTGTCGTCCTGAGCTGCACTTTGAAATTTTCTGTTCAGCTATTTCATTTCTTTAGCTTTGGGTTCTCGGTCCTCTAATGCAATATTCAGAGTCTCATCTGACATCCATCTGGGTCTTTTCTTCCTCTTCAGCCTTTGTAATGATCTTCTGCATTCTTCATGGATGATATTCTTGATATCCTCCCACAGCTCAGTTGGTCTACACTCATTGGTTCTCAAGGACTCAAACCTGTTCCTGAGATGGTTTTGAAATTCGGGTGGGATAGACTTAAGGTCAAATTTTGTTTCCTGTGAATTTGATATATTTTTCCTCAACTTCAGCTTAAACTTTCATATGAGTACACAGGTGTATAGAGAAATGAAAAAGGGTTGCTGGCTGGAGGAGCAGGGAATCATGAGGATGCCCGGTTTGTTAACTTGGTCCCATGTAGAGGTTAAGGCTGAGTGAAGGGAACAGCCTGTCTGGATTGCCATGTGGCAACTCCTGAGTTTGTAGCTGATGCCCATTTAGATATAGCCGCAACTGGATGAAGATAACTTGGCCAGAACACAACCAAATGGAGAGAAGATGATCCATCCATGTTGACTGCTGCAATCTGAAGGCTTCGTTTTGACTGGACTTTGCTTGTGGATGGAGATGTTAAAAGTTTCCAAACTGAGCAGAAGATTCTTCAGCAAAAGGGACATCCTTGTTCTTTCAGATTACTAGTTTTATAGGGATAGAAAAATTTTAAAAATTGCTATAAAAATGGAGATATTAAGGCAGGAGACACAACATATCTGGCTTACAGGATTTCACTAACGTAGTTATCAGTAAGATGATTTTAAGGGGAAAATGAATTCTTAAAAACTGAAGGTTAATGGCTAGAAATGCCAGGTAAGGGTCTGTGGTGTCAGGATTTATTGTTCAAAATGGCTTTCCTAGCCATTGTGTTTTACTTAGCCACATTGATGAACAGTGATATGTAAATGGGGTGTATTTTTCTGTTCACAAGGGTGTTAGCTTGTATTACCATTTAATGGAGTGGATTCAGCAGCAAAGAAGAAACAAAGAATATAGAATGCAAATCCTTCATGACCAGGGATTTTTGGACCACTTGGATGGGAGCAAATAGGAAAAGCAGAGAACCAGAGATCTGACATAAAATAGTTTACCTTCTGACTGCTATAAAACAGAACTAGAACTAGAACTAGAACTCTTTACCCAAGTTTTTTTGAGTCCTGGAGGGGAGTCACCATAATTGGCAAGCTAAGAGTAACACTGTGAGGCTGAAGGCTTGGGTGCCTAGGAGCACATTTCAGAAACTGTCCTGACTGAGCAAGGGTATTATGCTGCCAACCTGAACTACAGCCTTTCAACTTCCCTAATAAGTATCATGTTGTTGTTGTGTGCCATCAAGTTGTGTCTAACCCATAGCTGACCCTCCAGCAGGTTTTCAAAGTCAATTAATTAGGAAAGGAGATTATTTATACTTCTTCCATGGAGCTACTGGTGGATTCAAACTGTGTGCCTTTCTGATTGGAACACAGCTTCTCACCACTGGGCCACCAGAGCTACACCATAATCATTAACAAACAAACAAAACAAACCAAAAACAAACACCAAACAAGTAATATATCGTTGCATGGTTGTGGAGTGGATTAAATCTGAACCCACTCATAGCTGATCTTCTGTGGTCTTCTAGAGGCAGTAATTCACATGAAAAGGGATTACCCATTCTTCTTCCATGGAACATATGGATTTAAACCACATGCCTTTGTAATTGCAACACAGCTTCTTAGCACTAGTTATATAAAACAGTGTGAGGAAAATGATTATATAAAGCAAAATTCATATGAAGGAAACAATGTATTTGAATGGTTGTACAAAAGTGAATTATTATCTACAACCAAGAGAGGATAAAATACATGAATGGACATCCTAACAATGAAATTCTTATGCACATCCAAAAATTTCTCCAACAGGGTAAACAGTGAAGCCACAGACTGGGAAAAGAAAATATTTGGTAATGACATGTTAGATAAGGGACTTATATCTAGAATTTATAAAATACTTGAGCACCACAACAAGATAAAGGTAAACATCCCAGTTGAAATGGGTGCCAGATATGAAGAGACACTTCACCAAAGAAGACATTCAGATGGCCAACAAACACATGAAGTGTTCAAAATCCCTAGCTCTAAGAGAGATGCAAATCAAAGCAACTATGAGATATCATCTCACTCCAGTCAGAATAGCAAAATTTAACAGAACACCTAACAACAAATTCTGGCAAGGTTGTGGAGAAACTGGAACCCTTATTCACTGTTGGTTGGAATATAAAATGGTGCAACCACTATGGAAGGCTGTATGGTGCTTTCTCAAAACATTGAAAATAGAGATACAATATGACCCAGCAATTCCACTACTGGAATATACCCTAAAGAGACCATAACTGCCACCCAAGCCAATATATGCACACCCATGTTTATCGCAGCTTTGTTCACAACAGCAAAGGGTTGGAAAAAACCTAAGTGTCCATCAACAAACAAATAGAGAAACTGTGGTATATTCACATGATGTTATACTATGCTGCATTGAAAAACAAGGAACTTATGCAATGTTATTTAAAATGGGTGACCCTGGAAGACATTATGCAGAGTGAAATATCTCATCACAAAAGGACAAATAGTACAAAGTGCCACTGTTGTAAAAAGGGACTGACATCGGGGTTGGGGGGAGACTGAGAAAGATGGATAAATTATATATACTGCATTGAAACAGAAGAGGGAGAGAACTGTCTAAAAGGGATATATGATTAGGTATTATTGTCATGACAGGAGTCCAGAACAAAGGCTGCATAGTGGAGTGGACTTGGGAGGAGGAATTGCATAACAATGAAAGTAATTTTTTTTTTTACTTTTCAAAGAGAAGAGTGAACTGGGGAGGCAGGGTAGTCAGGGGGAAAAGTGCAACATTGAATGAATGGAAATCCAAAGACTCAGTAAACTTTTATTTGAAAAAATAAAATTAATAGTAATAATAACAATAATAATAATAAGTGAAAGATTACATAAATAAGTAAAAATATGGCTGGGAAAGAGGTGCCTCCTCAAGGTAATATCTCCTTCAATGAGATAAAGCAGTAAAGCTTTTATTAAATTACAGACATTCATTTGCTGATGAATGAGGGCTTAACAAGAGAAAAAAAATGTAAATATCTAGTAATCATTGAAGCGTGGAATGTACAAAGTATGAATCTAGAAAATTTGAAGTAGTAAAACTTGGCACACTTCTCCTCATAGAGCCCAGTCTCCTGAATATTCTGTTCTGCATATAAATTGAAAAGGTATGGAGACAGGACACATCTCTGGTGTACACCTTTCCCAATTTTGAACATGCAGTGTTTCCTTGCTCTGTTCTGACAACTGCCTCCTGATCCAAATATAGGTTTCACATTAGCACCATCAAGTGTTCTGGGATTCCCATTCTTCTCAGAGTCAGCCGCAGTTTGTTGTGATCCACACAGTTAAATGACTTTGCATAATAAATGAAACATAGATATATCTCTGTTACTCCAAGATCCATCTAACATTAACTACAATATCCCTAGTACCACAAGGATTAAGGACTGAAGCCTTCAATATGGACTGAGGCTCAAAATCAAGAAGACAAAGATTCTCACCACTGGGCCAATTAGCAGTACCATGATGGATGGTGTAGAGATTGAGATTGCTCACAGCTTTAGTTTGTTTGTCTCTACAGTAAACACTCTTGAAACAGTAGTCAGGAAATTAAAAGATATATTGCAATGGGAAAGTCTGCTGTTAGGGACCTCTGCAAAGTACTGGAGAGCAATGATGTCACTCTGGAGACTAAGGTGCACCTGATACAGGCCATGGTCTTTTCAATCACTTACTATGCATCAGAGAGGTGGACAATGCCTAGGAAGGAAAGAAGGAGAATTGATGCCTTTGAACTGTGGTGCTGAAGAAGAGTATTGAGGGTACCATGGACTGCTAAGAAAACAAACAGGTTTAACCTGGAGAGGGTTAAACCAGGTTGCTCCTTGGAAGCAAGGATTCTGAGACTTTGTCTGACATACTTTGGACATGCTAAAAGGTGCACTGATTCAGTGACTGGGGTAATCAGGGTGGGTGTGTTGGAGACAGTGCAATTGGCACAGGACAGAGCAGGCTGTAGGGCTGTTGTACATAGGGTCGCTATGAGTCACAAACGACTCGACAGCACATAACAAAAGCAACAACAAAAATCGAGTGCATAAAGATCAACATCTTACTGAGCTTAAATGAATTGGTATTGGACATTTTGCATCAGAAAATTACGTGGTCTCCTATGCCAGAATTGATAGATTTATGCAGAAAGTTTTCACCAAATCAAAGGACATTGATTCTTGATCATGTGTTTTTTCTTGAAATGGGTCAGTATCAACCAATTCTTTTTACTATAGTCAGTCTATATATTCTTTGCATTTTCTTTTGATGCCACCTATTTTATGCCCATAGGATCTTTCAGCATTGTAACTCAAGCCTCAAATTTCATTTTCAGTGCTTCCAGCTTGAGAAATGTTCTTCCTTTTTTGATGTTTCAACTCTAGCTCTTGTTGTTGTCATTGATGATTGCTGTCTAGTCGAGCACGACTCATAGTGATTTTATGAACAAGAGACCTAAAGCCTTTCTATAACTATCGTCATTTATCAAAGTCCATAGAGTTTCCACAGGCATGTTGTTTAAGAAGTGAATGCAACTCCTGCTTCCAAACCTGTCTTAAACGGCAAGTTCCACCAAACACTGTCCACCATGGATAACTTATGGCATGTGACACCCCAATGGCACAAGGTTCAGCATCACAGCAACCATAGGTTACCTCAGTACAACATACAGACAGAAGAATGCTGTACCTTTTAGAATGTCCCTCCAAAATATAACAACAATCAACTTTTAAATGCAAAGACAATCCCCAAGGTCTTGTTGACTCTAAACAAGAGGCTTAAATAAAAAGCAACCAATATAGTATGTTTTTGTTGTTAAGTGCCTTTTTGTCACCTGTGACCCAGAGTGATCCTATGTATAGCAGCTCTGAACCCTTCCATGTTCTGAGCCAGTCTCACTAATTCTGACACACCAACCCTCAAAAGATATTGTATTAATTCATCTTATCCTGGGTCTTCCTCTCTTGCACTATTCCTCTACCCTTCCAAGCATGATGTCTTTCTCCAAGGACCGTTATCTGCTGGCCATATGCCCAAATTATGTGACTGAACTTCAATATCTCAGCCTCCAAAGAGAGACTTGGTTTCACCCTGTACAAGAAAGATCAATTTGTTTTCTTGAAAGTCTATGGCATGTTTAAGACTCGTCCCAGCACCACAATGCGAAGGTATTTATTATTCTTCTGTCATTCTTAGTCATTGTCCAACTCTCTGAAGTATAACAAGTAATTGAGAAAACCATGGCCTGGACTAGACACACCATTGTCTCTACACTGACATCAATTGCTTTTCAACTCTCTGGAGAGGTCCCTTACAGCATATTTTCCCAATGCAATTTATCTTTTTAATTTACTGACTGCTGGTGTTAAGAATGTTGATTGTGAGAAAATAGTCTAAAAGTATTATATTTTAGGGCATTATTTTTATCGTAGGAGTATGCAATGAGGGTTGCAAAGTGGATTATATTTGGGGGTAGGGG
>NW_006399945.1:5515069-5517891 GCF_000299155.1 Elephantulus edwardii
GGAATCCCAAAATCTCTGTAGATGTTCATTGAAATGAAAAAGAAACAACCTAAATTAAAAAAAAAAAGAATGTTGATTGTGTAGTCAAATAAGCTATAATTACTAACAACCTCAATCTCTACTCGTCTATTATCATGCTGCCAATTGGCCCAGTTGTGAGAATCTTTTCTCATCCCAATACTGACCTTCAGTCCATATTGAAGACCACAGTTCTTGACCTGCTGCAGCAAGTGCTTCAGGTCCTCTTCAGTTTTAGTAAGCAAGGTTGTGTCATCTGCTCTTTGCACTTTTAATTATAATATTTCACTTTGTCTTCTTGAACTTCCTTTTGAGATATGTGTGTGTTTATGTGTGTGATCTCTGAACATAGTACTAAGCAAAATGAAGTAATAGAGTAATATAATCTAAGCATAAAGATAAGACATGTAAGAGTGAAAAGTATACAATGAGAATTAAAATTATCCAAGCACACATAATAAGTGATTAGTAAAATTAACCATGGATGCATAGATAGGACCGAAAATTCTGGCTCTGATTCATTGCTAAATGTCCTCAATCCCCTCATCTAAAAGTAAGATACAGTAATATACTCTCCTTCACAGGAATGTCATAAGACTTAAATGAAATACTGCATGTAAATTTCTTACCAGATTGTCAAACACCAAACTGATAAAATTGACATAAATAATGATGATAATAGAAGTTAACAATTCAAGCGGTATCATAAAGCAGCAATGTTAAGGGTTATTATGTCAGTGAGTATTCAACAGGCAGTATTAAAAATACAGAACTCCAGGTCTCCCTGTCAGAATCGCTGGTTCAGAAATTTGCATTTTTTAGCACTTTTACGGTGTTGATTTTCGTGAGAATGAAAGTTATAACTTCATTCACATAAAGAAAAAACATGAAGAGTTAGAAAAAAGTTGACCAGCTAGCTACAGTTATAAGACAAGGATGAAAATGTTATACTTGAAGTTATCTTTGCCGATATGAGAGGAATGAGGAATGTATACAAACCCCTCTAGATAATATCGTATTTGACTACCACATTTTAAACTATTTTCGTTTTCTAGTTTTTTGATAGGTGCTGTAGCATGGTGACCCCCCAAAAAATATTGTCTGGTTCTATAACATTCCATACTCAGTTCTAAATTACACCATTTTGATGGACAAAATTTTCAGAAATAGATCACTTGTTTGATTGGTTGGTTGGGTTTTTTTCCTAGTTAGTTTTAGCCTGGAAGATCTATTGGGCTGTCGTAACCAAATATCACAAAATGAGTGATTTTAAAGGATAAAAAGTTATTATCTCACTATTTTGGAAGTTTGGTACTGACCAGGTCATATTTGTTCCTTCTAAGGCTTCTCTTCCATCTTCTAGTTGAAGCTCAGCCAGTGTTGGTGATTCCTTATTTTACATCTGTACCTATAGCTACACTGTTGTCTTTCTTCTGTGCAACTCTATGCTTTCTTCTTTATATAATATCAATCACATGGAATCAGGAGCTGTTCTTCTCGATATATTCTTGTTTCATCTCAGAAGACACTGTTGTTGTTGTTATGTGCCGTCGAGTCGTTTGCGACTCATAGTGACCCTATACACAACAGCCCTAAACCCTGATCTATCCTGTGCCAATCTCACTGTCTCTGATACATCCATCACAATTACCCCAGTCACTGAATCAATCTACCTCATAGAGGGCCTTCCCCTCCTTTGCTGTCCCTCCACCCTCCCAAGCATGATGTCCCTCTCCAAGGACCTGTCCCTCCTTACAACATGTCCAAAGTATGTCAAATGAAGCCCCAGAATCCTTGCCTCCAAGGAATAGCCTGGTTTAACCCTCTCCAGGATGAATTTGTTTGTTTTCTTGGCAGTCCATGGTACATTCAATACTCTTCTCCAGCACCACAGCTCAAAGGCATCAATTCTCCTTCTATCCTCCCTAGTCATTGTTCAACTCTCTAATGCATAACAAGTGATTACAAAGACCATGGCCTGTATCAGACGTACCTTAGTCTGCAGAGACACACAGTTACTCTTGAGTACTTTAGAGAGATCTCTAACAGCAGACTTTCCCATCGCATTATGTTTTTTGATTTCCTGGATGCTGGTGCCAAGAGTGTTGACTGTGGAGCTGAGCAAACTGAAGCTGTGAACAATCTCAGTCTCTTCACCATCCATCCTGATGCTGCCAATTGATCCAGTGATGACAATCTTTGTCTTCTTGACATTGAGACTCAGTCCATACTGAAGGCTGCAGTCCTTGACCCTCTACAGCAAGTGCATGAGGTCTTCCTCCGTTTCAGCAAGCAGGGTTGTGTCATCTGCATAACGCAGACTGTTAATAGATGTTCCACCAATCCTGATGCTGCACTTCTCCTCATAGAACCCAGCCTCTCAGATAATCTGCTCTGCATATGGGTTGAAATGGTGTGGAGATAGGACACATCCCTGGAGTACACCCTTCCCAATTTTGAATCATGCAGTGTTACCCTGCTCTGTTCTGACAACTGCCTCTTGGTCCAAGTATAGGTTTCCCATAAGCACGATTAAATGTTCTGGGATGGATTCCCATTCTTCTCAGAGTCAGCCACAGTTTGTTATGATCCACACAGCCAAATGACTTTGCATAATCAATGAAACACAGACATTCTTCTGGTATTCCCTGCTTTCAACTAACATGACCCCTTCTTTTTTTATTTATTTATTTATTATTATATTTTATTCGTTTTAGTGAACATTTACAGGGATTTTGGGTTTTCATTCCTTCATTGCTGCACCATTCTCTCTACCCTCCTCCCCAGTTTGTTCTTCTTCCCCC
>NW_006399945.1:5518631-5542438 GCF_000299155.1 Elephantulus edwardii
TTTTTGCTATTTTCTTCAAAGCAGCTTGAACTTCTTCCCTCATCACCATAGGCACTTGCTCAAATGTTATTTCATTAAATTCTTTTGTATCTGCCAATTCCTTTCGATACAATGACTCAGTATATTCCTTCCATCTTCTTTTAATACTCCCTGGATCATTTGATATTATGCCTAAAGCATCCTTGATTATAGCAACTCAAGGTTTGAATTCGTTCTTCAGTTCCTTGAGCTTAAGAAATGCTGAACGAGTTCGGCCCTTTTGATTTTCTGACTCTAGCTCCTCGCACATTTCAATGTAATATTTTGCTTTGCCATTCCGTGCTGTCTTTTGGAATCTTCTGTTCAGTTCTTCAGTATCTTGAATTCTTCCTTGTGCTTTGGCTTCTCTATGCTCCAGTGCAATCTTCAGAGTTTCTTCTGACATCCAATTTGGTCTTTTCTTTCTCTTCTGTCTTTGTAATGACCATTTGCACTATTCCTGGATGATACATTTGACATCCTCTCACAACTCATCTAGTCTTTGCCCATTAGTGTTCAAGGCCTCAAACCTGTTCCTCAGATGATTCTGAAACTCAGGTGAAATGAACTCAAAGTCATATTTTGGCTCCTGTTGATTCGGTTTTCTTTTCTTCAGCTTCAGCTTGAACTTTCATATGAGTAGTTGGTGGTCTGTTCCACAATCAGTTCCTGGCCTAGTTTTCACAGCTGATACAGAGCTTATCCTATCTTTTTGAGGGACAAAATTTAGTTCAAAGTAATAAGTTTGCAAACTTTTGGTCTCAGGACCACTTAACAATCTTAAGCAATTTTGGAGACCCAGATATCTTTTGTTATATAGATTTCTTTTTTATATCTCTCTAATATTGTAGAAGGATGAATAATATCCTCCTATGACATTTACTAATTCCCACTACATGATCACCTAAGGGTCAGTTCTGACTCTACAGTACACAACAACAATAATACCTCACTAAGATATCTGAGTTCTCATATATATTTAATCTATTGTGTTCTGCTTCTTTGGTTGAAGTACATAAACTAATTTGACCTCACACCAATATATAGTTGTGAAATGGTAGTGACAGTTCAAAACTTTTTTCAGACAATTTGGATAATCTCCTCTGTTACTCCTTCAAAACTCTACAAGAAGCAGTTACCTGGCTGCCCAACAGGAAGAAGGGCTATGCCCACAGTACTTTGGCATAGTAAACACTATAGTAAACACTGCTTTCTAGCTACACCAAATGCGACCCTGTAAGCTCAACAGGAAGGGACCAGTACAGCTCAAGCAAGATGGAGACACCAGTTCTGGAAGGGAACAACAGACTTCCCGGTTTACCATTTAGATACTTTGGGTAAAACACTGCTATTTAGTAACACCACGCAGGACCCTTTAAGTTCAAGCTGAAGGGACCAGGACACTTGAGTGAGGGAGAGATGTCAATTCCAAAAGGGAACAACAGGCTTCCTGGTTTGCCATTCAAGTACTTTGAGGTAAACACTGTTGATGTGCCCTTGACCCTATGGTCTATGGGCCTAGAAGGGAACACAAATATACAGGTCCTTCACAAAACATCACCATACTCTGGGTATATAGTTACAATGACCTAATATCTACTAAGAAAAGTCATACATAATGTCAAGAAAGCAGCAAACAATCTCAGTCATATTACAAAAAAAAAATTAAAATAACTCTTCTCTTAAAAATGCAGACCAATGAATGGCCCAGATAGAGAGAACTAGAAGAAATATGTTAAAGTGGAATTATTTGAATAGCTACTGAAGAAGATGCAAATGATGGGTGAAATTTAAGAGAGCAAATACCCTAGAGTCAACAATCTAGAAGAAATGTACAGATGAGGAGCAATTTGAACAGCTCTGGAAGAAAATGCAAAAGATAGAAGAGAAAATTGATACTGTAGATAAAGAAGTATAAGAACTTAAAAAAAAAATCACAAGGCACGAAGGATATAGCCAACACAGTACTGGAAAAAATAGAAAAGCTTAAAAATGCATCTAGAATATTAAAACCATAAGGACAGAAGTGTATAACAAAGCTAGAATGATTAAAAGAAGAACTGAAGGTATGAAACAGAGAATCAGTGAGCTAGAGAACAAGAGCTTCACTGGAAACATACTAGAAAGAAAATCAAAGATAAGATGCAAACAATATGAAGAAAATATTAGAATGACATTAAAAGAAACAATATATGAACAAACATATGATTGGAATTCCAAAACATGGGAGTTACTAGTTAGTAACTAAGAAAATTGTGGATGAAGTTCTAGAAGAAAACTTCCAAGGTATTTTGAAATATGGAGAAATCTACATTCAAGAAGCACAGTGATCACCAAACACACTAGACCTAAAAAGAAAAAGATCAAGACACATCATAGTCAAATTCTCCAAATTAAAAGATAAGGAGAAAATTCTAAAAGAAGCAAGAGAAAAGAAAGCAAAGAGTCACCAACAATGGGGCAACAATTAGATTAGGTCTGATTTTTAAGCAGAAACCATATGAACTAGACGACAACGGGAAAATACAAACAAAAAATTGAAACAAAACAATGGCCAGCCAAGGATAATATACACAGCAAAGCTCGATCAAATCTGAAGGAGAAATTAAATCCTTTGCAGAAAAGAAGAAACTTAAGGAATTTGTGAGAACAAAACAAAAACTACAAGCATTTTAAGTGAAGTCCTTCATATGGAGGTGTCAAGGTAAGTGGATAAACAACAGTATCCAGAAACAACAGAAAAAGAAGCACAACAAAATGGCAAAGGTAAAACCTGGCTTGACAATAACAACACTACCTGTGAATCGGCTAATTGCAATAATTATGATAAAAAGAGTATCAGAATAGATAAAAAAATGTCCATCAATATGTTGCTGACAAGAGACACATCTAAACAAAGAAGAAAAATAAAAACTCAAAATCAAAGGCTGTGGGAAAAAAATATAACAAGCAAATGGCAACCACAAAAAAGAAAGATTGTCAATACTAATCTCTGATAAAATAAGTTTCAGAATGAAAACCACCATAAAAGAATAAAAATGGGCATTACATACTCATTAAAGATACAATAGATCACCAAATGATAGACCTGCAAACTACATAAAACAACAGTTAACAGAATTGTAGGGGGAAAAAATAGCAACACAATAGTTGTAGGAGACTTCAATACATCACTATCACCAAAAGATACAGCATCTCAAAAGAAATTTAAAAAAGATGTAGAAGATCTAAACCTTTCAATCAGCCAACTCAACCTTGTGGATGTATTCAGGACACTGCACGCAACTAAAACTCAATTAACTTTCTTCTCAAGTGTACATGGTACATTCTCTTGAATCTATAACATATTAGGATACAAAGCAAACCCCACAAAATTAAAAAAACATTGAAATAATACAAAGTCTCTTCTCAGATCACAATGCCATAAAAATAGAAATTAACCACATGACGGTAAAATTTACAAAAAATATCCATGTAGAAACCGAACAACTTTCTTCTAGAACATCATTAGGTTATTAAAAAAAATTAAATTAAAAAGTTTCTTGAAATATATAATAATGAAAACGTAACATCTCGAAGCCTCTAGAATACACCTAAGGCAGTCCTCCCAAGTCAGTTCACAGCAATAGACACACACATTAAAAGAAAAAAAAAGAAGGAGAAAAAAAATGAATTATCTAACTCAAAACCTTCATCAAGCAGAAAAAGAACAATAACAATCTAATCCTACAGCCTCTAGAAGAAAAGAAAACATAAGGACAAGAGCTAAAATCAATGAGATAGAAAAGAGAAAAACAACTAAAACCATCAGTAAGACCAGGAGGGGGGTTTTCAAAAGGGTCAATAAAATTGACAAACCACTGGCAAACTTAACAAAAGAAGAAAAAAAAAGAGAAGACACAGATAACTTGATTAAGAAATTATAGAGGTGACATCACAATAGAATCAGATGAAATTTAATGGATAATATCATAATACTATGAAAAGCTATATTTTGAGAAATTTGAAAACCTGGAGGAAATGAACAAAGTCCTTGAATCTCATGCCCTACCCAGATTGATAAGGCCAGATATAGAACACTTGAACAGATCTATCACAAAAGAAGAAATTCAAAAGTCATAAAAAGACTTCTTCATAAGAAAAGTCCTGCACTAGATGGTTTCAGAGCTGAATTCTATCAAACAGTCAGAGAGAATGTATCGCCAATTCTACTTAAATTATTTAAAAAGATTGAAAAAGGAGGAACATGCCCAGATTCATTAAAAAAAGTAAACATAACCCTATTACCAAAACTGTTGTTGTTGTTGTTATGTGCTGTCGAGTCATTAGGCAAAGATATTGCCAAGGAAGAAAACTACAGACCAGTATCTCTCATGAATATACATGCAAAAACTCTTAACAAAATCCCAGGCAAAAGAATCCAAAAGCACATTAAAAAAAAATCACTGTGCAAAGTGGAATTCATAACATGTATGCAAGGATGGTTCAACATAAGAAAAACTATCAATGTAATTCATTATATTAACAAATCAAACAACAAGAACCATATAATCTTAACAATTGATGCAGAAAAAGAATTTTATAAAATCCAACACTTCTTCCTGAAAAAGACACTCAACAAAATTGGAATAGAAGGGAATTTCCTCAACATAGGGAAAAGTATATATGCAAAAGTAACAGCCACCATCATTCTCACTGAAGAAAAACCAAAAGCATTTTCCTTGTTAACAGGTACCAGACAAGGGTGCCCACTTTAACCACTTCTTTTCAATATTGTATTAGAAGGGCTTGCTAAGACAATATGACAAGAGAAGGAAATAAAAGTTATCCAGAACATTAAAGAGATGGTTAAACTATTGCTTTATTCAGAGTATATAATAGTATACACAGAAACCCCAAAAACTAAAAAACAAAACAAACAAACCCCAAACCAAACAACTGTTAAGAGTTAGTAGGCCAATTTAGTAGAGTGGCAGGATATAAGATCAATATTAAAAACAATCAATGGGATTCCTTTGCAGTAACAAAGAGTACTTAGAGAAGGAAACAAGAAAGCAATATCTTTTACAATAGCCAACCACAAGTTGAGATATTTGGGAGTGAATCTAATTAGAGATACAAAAGACCTGTACAAAAAAAACAAAAACAAAAACAAAAACAAAACCCCCCACCCCTACAGAGCATTTCTGCAAGACACAATTAAAGACATAGAGAAAACAGAAAAATGTGCCCATTTCTGGATAGGAAAACTCAATATTGTGAAAATGACAATCATACCAAAAGCAATCTACATGTTTGACGCAATCCCAATACAGATATCAAACTAATTGTTCAAGGAGATCAAAAAGGATATTGTCAAGTTTATTTATAGAGTGAAGAGACCATGAATAAGCAAAACACTTCTGAGAAACAAAAATGAGGTTGGACGCACAACACTCCCTGACTTCAAAATATACTTCACAGCAGTACTAACTAAACAGCATGGTAGTGGTACATCACAGGCACATAGACCAATGGAACAGAATTGGGAACCCAGAAATAGATCAGCTATCTATGGTCAATTGAAATTTGACAAGAAAATCAAAGCTATCAAATTCGGAAGCGACAACCTCTTAACAAATGGTGCTGGCAAAATTCTACTGTTACCTGCAGAAAGATGAAACAGGATCCACATTTCATAGCACACACAAAAATCAACTCAAGGTGGATCAGAGACCTGAGAGTAAAGCCCCAAACAATAAAGCTCATAGAGTCAAACTCGGATCAAGCTCAGAAGGCCTAGTATACAGAATAAAGAGACTGCCAAATACAGCCAGATATGCACAATCTGAAGAAAAAAATTATGAATGGGACCTTTTTAAGATTAAATCTCCATGCTCATCAAAAACTTTTTCCAACAGGGTGAAAAAAAAATCTACCAACTGAAAACAAACATTTGACAATATCATCTCAGACAAAAGTCTCAAAATGAAAGTTTACAGACTCCTACAGGGCTTTCACAAGAAAAAGACTGATAATACAATTACAAAATGGGCAAATGACATGAAAAATTTTTCACAGAGAAAGATACTCAGATGGCCAACAAACACATGAAGAAATGCTCAAAATCACTAGCAATAAAGAGACGCAAATAAAAATCACAATGAAATACCGTCTTACCCCAGCAGCAGTGGCAAAATTTAGCAGAACGGAAAGTAATAGATGTTGGAGATGATGTGGTGAGAAAGGAACTCTTATACATTGTTGGTGCGATTGTAAAATGGTACAATCACTCTGTAAGAGAGTTTGGTGCTTCCTCAAAAAGCTGAACATAGAAATTCCATATGACCCAGCTATTCCATTGCTTGGAATATACCCAAAGAGAATGAGAACTGAGACGCAAATGGAGACTTGTACGTTAATGTTCATAGCAGCATTATTCACGATTGTAAGAACATGAAAACAGCCCAAATGACCAACCACAATCCAATGGATTGAGAAATTATGGTACATTCACATGACGGAATACTATGCAGCACACAGGAACAATGATTTTGTAAATCACCCCCTAACATAGGAGGGATGAGAGAACATTATGCTGAGTGAACTAACTCAATCCCACAAGGACAAATAAAACCATTATTGTAGAATGAGTATGAGAATCCAAGGGGAGGGGTAGGTGGGAGCACAAGAGTAAGGGGTGGGGGAGTTAATTATAGAGTTACACAATTTGATGGGTGGAAGTTGTTGTTTCTCATGAGCGGAGCCAAAGGAAGACTAGCAAAGCAGAATGTAAATCCAGAAAGGCTAGAGCTCGCTCAGGCCACTAGCCCCCCAAACCCCAAAAACTTTGCTTTCATTACATTCAGAAACAAAGGAAAAGTTTATAGAAAAATGGAAACACTAAGGATTACCTCACAGGGCCCAAATGGGCTAGGTACGAAGTTAGATAAGAAACATACATTTAAGCAAGACTTCTTTGTATTCATAAACTGTGCTTTCTCTCATTTTGCAAAAACCTTATCAAGAGGAGGAACATTTGTTCATCAAAAAAGTCAATGTCTAAAGATGTATGGGAACTGCTTGTAATCTTCCTTCTCAGAGCACCTCGAGAGCTGCTTGCAATCTTCCTTCTGAAGACACCTCTGTGTGCAAAGCATACAACCACATACCAAGGATACAGCCCTTTACATTCTTTAACCTGTCTTACAGAAGTGGGAGTGAAGAGGAAAATGGGAAAGATCTGGTGTGAAAAATAATGTATCTGAACTTTATAGATAAATCAGTATAATAAAAAGTAGTTACTTAAAAGTTTTCTGTGAATTGAAATCTTAGATTTCATCGATTTGCATAACTCAGTGAACAAAAAGTCTTTTTAAAAATGCACAATATTTAATTTGAGGAATAAGTCCATTCAAAGTAAACTAATGGATTATATTGTGAACAGCACAAATACAAAATAATAAATTTTATTCTATGTAAATTAATGAATGCTAAGATAAATGATATGAAGAGTGAATCCATTGTACAGGTTACTTTTCTGCATGACAACTATCACAAATTTGGAAAGCAACGAAAGTATTTTAGCATGCTTCCTACATCCTCATACAACATTTGAAAAATAAGTGCATTTAACATTCAAATTTCAAATAATATTGCTTTACATTAAGGACATTTTAAGTGAAATCTGAAAATATAATTGGAATGCAATGAGCACTAGAGCAGTTTAGGGACACCACTTCCATTCATGGTAAGGAACCAGCAATTTTAGCCACCCTTAGTTTTGTTTTGTTTTTTCACTCTCAGTGCAGACTTTAATACAGTGACTAAAGCAACAATACAATGGCATTTGTCAATAGTTTTAATCTCTTAGATGCTTTTAAAAGTAACTTCGTGACCTTTCACAATCGGAGTAGAACGCTGAAAAACAGGAGTTAGATGAGAGGCTAGAGAAAATGAGGAACACAAAAGATAAATAGAATTATCTCAATAGATCACAGAAATAGAGATGAGCAAAGTCTCTTCTCCTGATCTCTATGGAGCAGAGTTTGTGCAATCCAGAGTAGCTGCTTATAAACAAATGTGTTATCAAAACAACACTTTTTCTGCAACTTGTTTCTTGAATTGGTTTCAGATTAGCATTCCTGACTGAAATAGATCTACATTTTGCTGCATGAACTTGAAAATCTGGGTAGTTGCTGAATTTCTATATCCCAAGGAGAAGAAAAAGATAGATAAACCTATTTTTCCATTATGCCTCATTGAAAATTTTGTACTAATCCTGAAAAAAAGGGATGAAGATACCTTTTATTTTTAAGGCAAACTTCCACTCTGATATTGCAATCAATGTTAATAATATTGCTTTGTTCTCTATGAATTACAATTCTCCATCAGTACCCAATTATATTTTGTATATGTTAGAGAAAGTGCTTAAAGTTTAGAAAACCACAGGTATTAGATAACCTTGAGTTCGAAACACATAGCCATTATCTTCCTATGGTGAGAAATATTACATTGCTGATTATGGGAACACAGTAACAAAAAAAATAAAAATACAGATCCCAGTGAGTTGACTCCTCTGTACCAAAATGTGCCCAAAGAAAGATACCTGAGATACCAACCAAATTATAGCAATCTCATAAAAAATACCACAGGGGTATGGATTATCTATAGAAGTTGCTCAATGCCAGTGAGTTTTGCAAGTAGAGATTATCTAACAGGGCAACTATTTTAAAATCTTGAATTAGGATCTGAGGACCTTGAGAATCTTTCATTTATTTTCTCATGCATGTATCCATATATCTGGTCCTCAGGTAGTTTATATCTGGACCATACTTAAATATTTGCAAAGGGATTTGACCTCCTCATCTCCTTTACTGCTAAACTCAAAACTCTTATCATTATCAGATTTACCTGTATAAATTACTACTGGACAGATTATCTTGATAGCTACTCAAGAGAGTATGTGCTTTTCAGAGAAATGTACAGTAAGGCTCCTTCTCACTCAGATGCGGCTTTCATAGCTCCTGCCTGGGGCCTCTCTCATTTTCTCTGAAATAGACTTTAAGGGATGTTTGGCTGCTTAAAATCATTAGAGAAAATAACTCACAGGAGGACTTTTGAGCTAACATAGCTAACATGCCTTTAGAGTTCTAGTACAAATTCTGCTCTGTTTGCTTTTTATTTTCTAATGTAAATTAGGTCATTTTGCCCCTACATTTAGAGGAGCACACTCAAAAAATATTTTTTCCAATTATAAGATTAATACTTAATTATTTTGTGTGTTTTGAAAAAATAAAGCAAAATGAAAAACATTAACATGTTTAATATTTCTGTTAATAGATATTATTAAAATTTGAAAAAATATATAGGAGGGTGGCATGTCATAAGATGATAAAGATTTATCCTCGGAATAGTTAGTGTCAATACAAATGTGATGTGAAGCAAAATTACAAGTAACATAATCTTAATGTTCTTTTCTAGTAGTCATAGTAAAAAGGTGAAAATAGATAAAATTTTTTATAATAATAAAATAATGTACTATATTGTATCTCTATTTTATTCACAATATACAAAACAATATCAGATGACCCATATAGTAAATACTATTGTTTGCAGTTGTCTTAGAGTTAGTTCTTTTCTTATTGGGAGCCTGTGCACGTGATGAGATGAATTGACACAGTAATTGGTGTAATGAGAGTAGGTGAGAGAAAGTGAGAGTGACTCAGGACAGTCCAGTATGCAGAACGATTGTACATAAGGATGCTATGAGTCACAGGTGACTTGATGATATATAACAACTGCATGCACATTGGTGTACAAGTCACTGTTTGTGTCTCAGTTCTCATTTTCTCAGGGTATATTCTAAGCAGTGGAATTGTTGGGTCATATTGAATTTCTATTATCAGATTTTTGAGGGAGTAACAACCTGCCTTCCAAAGTGGTCGTACAATTTTACAATCCCACCAACAGTGTATAAGAGTTACCATATGACCATATCCTCTCCAACATTTATTGCTTTCTACTCTGCTAAGTTTTGCTACTGCTCTTGGGGTAATATACTACCTCACTGTGGTTTTGATTTGCATCTCTCTACTTGCCAGTGATTTTAAGCATTTCTTCATGTGTCTGTTGGCCATCCAAATGTCCTCCTCTGTGGAAAGTCTTTCCATGTCTCTTGCCCATTTTGTAATTGGATTATCAGTCTATTTTTTTTCTGGAGGCACCAGAGCAAGAAAAAGGGAAGAGCCCAAATGCCCCAATCACATGGAATGGATTGAGAAATTATGGTACATTCACATGATGAAATACTATAAAGCACAAAAGACCAATGGTGGACAGTGTTTGGTGGAGCTCCCCAATTAAAACACATTTGGAAGCAGGAGTGGCATCCACTTCAGAAATAGCTTGCCTCCAGAAACTCTATGAACTTGGAGAAACGATGAAAGTTATACAATTGTTCAGGTCTTTTGTTCATAAGGTCACTATGAACCATCTACTACTTGATGGCACTGAACAACACCACCACCAACATAGAAAGATCTCTGTGGGTCTGGTGGATAGAAAGTTATGCTACCAAGTCAAAGGTGGATTTTAATTTTCTGTGGCCCTCAGGTCTGGTTTTAATTGTTTATGCTCAAACATTCTTTTAAGTTGTATAGTGTTGGTCTGTCCATTTGCTGTACAGAGGTAACTTGTGGTTGCTCTAATGCTAAACACTGTGACACTGCTATGTTAAATATGATAATGTTTACCCATGGTGGACAGTGTTTGGTGGAGCTCCCAAATTAAAACAAGCTTGGAAGCAGGAGTGGCATCCACTTCCAAAATGGCTTGCCTCCGGAGACTCTGTGACCATGGAGAAACAATGAAAATTACACAAGTGTTCAGGTCTTTTGTTCATAGAGTAGCTATAAGTTGTCTAAGACTCAACGGCATTTAACAGCAGCAGCAACAACAACAACATGGAAGGGGCTGGAGAATGTATGCTAAGTGAAAGTAACTCAATATTATAAAGACAAATACTGTATAAGACATTATTGCTAAATAAATACAAGAATCCAAGGGGTTTAATCATAGGGTTGTACAATTTGATGTGTATAAGGAGGGGCTGGTAAAAGAAAGGGGAAAGATCTGGTATGAAAAACAATGTAAATGAACTTTGTAAGTAAATCAGTATAAAATAAAATTTAAAAAAATTTAAAACCCCAACAACGTATACAATGAAAAAAAAAAAAAAACCAAACACGGTGCCAAGTCTCAAACCAGCGCCATGCACGGTTATGGATCAGATCATTATGATCTATGGGGTTTTCATCGGCTATTAGATTACTTTTTTCATAGACTGTCTCGGTCTGAAAGAAATCTGTGCAACGTCACAGCAACATGCAAGTCTTCTTGGATGGTGGTTTTACATGAAGTACAATCGTTGGAAATTGAACCTAAGTCCCTACGTAGAAAGTAAAGATGCTATCACTGTGCTACCATCTGTTGTTTAGTGTTATCCAACTGAATTTAACTCATGCTGATCTTGTGCATAATAGAAGGAAACACTGCTTACTCAATAATCTCTGATATTCTCAAGCCTATTGCTGTAGCCATTGAGTGCTAATTATTCACTTATTAACTAAACACTGTGACATTGATATTAATGTGATAATGGTTATCATGATGCACAGTGTTGGGTGGAGTGTTTTGCATCACTGATATTACTGGGGGGAAAAACCCACAAAACTTATTTTCTAACTGTTGTTGTTGTTACTGCTGCTGCTATATGCCATTGAGTTGGAACTGACCCGTAGTTGACCTTCTAGCAGTTTTTCAGAGACAGTAATCTCATGGGAGGAGATTTCACATCCTTCTCCTACTGAGTAGCTGGTGGATTCAAAATGCCTTGGAAATTGCAACACAACTTCTATCCAGTAGATCACCACAGCTCCACTAGTAAGTATATTAACAACATATTTCTAGCAATACTGAATACTGAAATGCAAGGCACAAATAAAGACAGCTGTGATGGTTCAGGTTATGGTTAATTTCTCTAAACCAGGAAGATTCTCAGTGGTTTGGCAGCTATGTAAAGATGTAATTCAATAGTTAAGCAATAACGAAATTTGGTAGTTAGGTAACGATATAATCTGACCCTTGTGCAATGATGTACTCATCTCCACTTTTTTATCAGATACGGTCATCTTTTGTTCTTAAATAGTGCTAATTTTCATCTTGACGTCAGTGCACCCAAGATACCCCTTAGAGGCACTAACTATGTAGTTTTGTCTCAAATACATGAGAGATTTGTTGGGAGGGATTATGCCTTGAAAAGGGACATCATGTTTGAAAAGGTGAAGAGTCAGTGAAAGAGAGGAATACCTTGAATGAGACGTATTGACACAGTGAGTGCAGCTAATAGGCTCATGTGTGTCAGATGATGAAGAGGGTACACAATAGGATAGGGTTCAGATTTCTTGTTCATAGGGTTGCTATGAGTTTTACCTTACCACATGAACAATTTTGATACAATGATCTAATCTCTAGAGGTTAAACATGTCAGTGAGAAGTGAGTCTGTGAATACAGATACACATATATGTATCTCTCTCATCTCCTCTCCACTCTCATTACTGTCAAACCAGAACCAATTTGTACTTGACCCCAGGGTGGGTTCCCAAAACTGTAAATAGCACAGGAGGAGATTACCCATCTTTCTTCTTCAGAGTGACTGGTGGATTTGAGCTACAAATGTGGTGCATCCTTTGTGCTTTCAATGACACTCCCTATAGACTATGCCACCAGAGGCCTCAGGAACTGGGCTGAGGCAAAAGTAGAAAAAATAATTAATTCAATGATTAATTCAATAATATAATACAATAATACAATGCAAGGAACTCTGATGGCCTAGTGGTAAGAAGTTCCATTGCCAACTCAAAGGCACATAGTTCAGATCCCCCAGCTGTTCCTTGGGAGAAAAATGGGCAGTCTCTTCTTGTGTAATTTACTGCTTCTGAAAACCCACAGAGGCTCAGCTTTTGGTCAGTTCAAACTCAACAGTACATGACAACTGCCAACAGCTGAAATAGTGCTGATGCCTGAGGATAGGTTGAATGTATGCATGAATCAGGAGAGGGGCCAGCATTTTAAAGATATTAAAGAACTTTGTCTGATCTGTACTACATGCCAAGATCATTATCTTGGAAGGAAGAATTCAACATAAGAGACAGAATACAGCCAGTATTTTTGTGAATAAGGAAGGTCAAAACATGTTGGTTTACACACAGAATTGTTCTTGGATGGTTACTAAAGAAGGGAAGGAAAGAATTGAGAGTAAAAATTAGTAAATAGATAAAAGTCACTTATTAAGGTGGGTGAAGAGAGAGAGGCAATATACAATAAAAGGAAATTAAAATGCAGAATGTAATATTACATAACATTGCATGAATGGTCACATGGAAAATTCATTGTTTTTAACATTAACTCACACAACAATAAAAAATAAATATTAAAAAAGAATAATGGTTGATTTAAACAAGATGTTCAACAAAGTCTGCAGGTCTTAAGAAATCTAACCCACATGTATGATAGAAGTGTTGGAATGTGGGCAAGTGGACTTTCACTCAGTCTGTGTATGACCCACTTCATGTGTGTGGGCCATATGACTGCAATATTAATATTATCCCTTGGAATTTCTCAGTATGATCTGGAAATCATGGCAAGTCTCATTAAGCAGCAGAAGATAGAAGATGAGCCTAAGGCACAAATTAAAGCAATTTGTTTAAGGTAGAAGTTGCAGAACAAATGATATTATGGGGCTCTTCACCTACCCTAAGAGCATAGTCTTACAAAATTGAGGATAATTCTAAATCTCAGTTGTAGTGATAATTTCATTAGATTTCTATTTTTCTCCAAATGCAAGGAAACAGGTTGGGTAATAAATCTAGATGGAAATTATCTGAATGGCTGCAGTTGAGAGAAAAGATAAGAATTATACCCCACAACTTCATAAACCATGCCTCCTTTTCCTTCTTTCTCTTAAGTTCTCTTCTTCCCTCCTCACGCCTTCCCCTCCCATCCACACTTCTCGTTTTCCTATGTTTTCACTCACCTTTCCATGCCCCAATCTCTGTGACCCCCTCTGTGCACTAATGAAATTATCAAACCCAGGTTACCACTTCCTGAGAAAGAACGCCAAGTTTATCAAGCTGATACATTCACTCAAGAGCAGGGCTACCCAGAGACTCATTTCAGGACATTTATCTGCCTCTGAACAATGGCATCTGCTGCTGAGAAGAAATTAAAGAACTGCTAAGTAGAGCAGCACAGCACATAATAGTCTCGTTGAAAAGGGGAGGGAATTTGATGGTGATGGCTGTGAAGCTGGGTCTGGTAAGGTCTTAACCCGTATTGCCTACAAGCCCCAAACAGCTGGCTGTGCAGCTGCTGCTGTGGAGTCTGGCACTCTCCCCACTGCTGGGTGCCGGGGAGCATTCTGGAACTGGGGACAATCCAATGAGGCAGGAAACAGCTTGACCAAGACAAGCTCTCTCTGCAGATCAAAGTTGGGCTGCTGAAATAAAAATCAAGGAAAGGGACAGGATTGAGGGCAGGGGAATAGTGTAACCAAATTTGCTGCAGTAAGCTCCAAAATAGGATATGAATAAGATCTGACAACCTTTCCCATTAAAACAAGACCCTTGTCAAGGAAAATAACCCTCATGAATTGGCTGAAAACCCCACAGCAGGGAAACTGACCTCCTGGTCATTTGGCAGTCATGGAAGCTAAAAACTAGCTCCAATTAAAATTTTTAAAAAGGAAAAAAGCATTGAGAGTAACAAACATTGGGTTTTTTCCCTCTGAGGCAAAGGCTTTTATTTTTTTTTCTTTCAATGACCTTGACATGATGAATTACTGAGTTTCCTCTGCAGAGGATAAACAGCTAAGTTTCAAACTTGGTTGGTACTGTTCTCTCTCCCCTTCCAACCCTCTGGTGAGGACTGATCATGAGGCTGTGGAGTTCTTGAGCACAAACATCAATTGTGATATGGGAGAAAGGGTAGGAACTTTGGAAATAACTTCAGTTTTTCCTCCTGTATTAACTGTTCAACTTTACTTTAATCATTCAGTTACCCTAACACTATTTTGTTTTGTTGAAATGAATAAGTTATTGAAACGTGAATTGCTTTCATCTTATCTTTAAAACTCTCAGACATCATCTTTAGGAGAAAGATGAAGCAATCTGCTTCAGGAGAGATTTACTGACTTTGCAATCTTAAAAGGGAAGCCATTCTGTCTTACTGGGTTACTCTGACTCAGAATTAATTTGGTGGCACTAGGCTTGCCTTTTAAACAGTTATTTAGTCAGGTAGGCAAGAGTCGAGGAGACTTGGTGGTATAATGCCTTGCATATTGGACTACCAAATGGTTGTCCAGCATGATTGACAATTTGAACACACCAGCCTTTCCAAGGAAGAAAGATAAGGCTGTGTCATCCAAAAAAGATTTACAACTTCAGAAACGGATGGAGACTCATCACGAATAGAATCTGGCCCAATAGCAGTGTGTTAGGGAAGAGAAGACTGTTGAAGTTCATTTATTCTCTCAAAGGCATTTTTAATGTCATTATGCCTCATAGATGGAGCTTTGGTGGCCAAGTGACAAGAAGCTGTGCTGCAACCCTGAAGGTGAGCATTTAAAATCTGCCAGTTGTTCCAGGAAAGAGAGATGGTTAATCTCCTCCTGTATGATTATGTGCCTCTGAAAACACACTGAAGAGTCAGCTATAGGTTGGTTCCAACTGAATGGTGCATAGCAACAACAACAGTATGCATCATAGGGAATCCCGGTGGCTTAGTGGTAAGGAGTTGTGTTGTCACCCCAAAGGTAAGTGCTCTGAATTTCCCAACTACTGCATAGGGCAAAGATAGGTAATCTCCTCCTGCGTGGTTTACTGCCTCTAAAAACAACCTAGAGGATCAGCTATGAGTCATTCCGACTTGATGGTACATAACAACATGATGTATCACATGCTTTTATAGGCCTTGGAAATACAGTAGTAATAAAGATAGACATGTTGGTTACCTTTATCACTCAGAATGATATTGTTTCTTGTAATAGAACTTTTATTTATGATTGAGTCAGAACCAACTCACAGCTGACTATCCAGTAGATATAATGTTGTTGTTGTTGTTAGGTGCTGTTGGGTCAAGTATGATCTACCTTCTAACATAATATTCAGCTCAACTCACAGCTCACAATGCAGTAGTCATAGAGTTGTTGTTGTTGTTGTTGTTGTTGTTAAGTGCTGTTGAGTGGAGTATGACTCATAGCAACCCTATGAACAAAAGATCTAAAACCAGTCCTATCCTGCACCATCCTCATACTTCCTAACCTACAAGAGCTCATTGCAGCAGTCACTGTGTCAATCCACCTGGTTGAGGGTCTTCCCTTACTTTGCCAACCCTCCACTCATCACAACATCATTTCCCTCTCCAAGGAATAGCACCTCCTAGCCTGCTGCAGAGTGTCAAGGACTGCAGCCTGCAATATGGATTGAAGCTCATTGTCAAGAAGACAAAGATTCTCACCACTAGACCAATTGGCAGCATCAGGATGGATGGTGAAAAGATTGAGATTGTACACAGCTTTAGTTTGCTTGGCTCCATAGTCAACAGTCTTGGCACCAGCAGCCAGGAAATTAAAAGGTGCATTGCCATGGGAAAGTCTGCTGTTAGGGACCTCTCCAAAGTACTGAAGAGCAATGGTGTCTCTCTGGAGACTAAGGTGCATCTGATACAGTCCGTGGTCTTCGCAATCACTTGTTATGCATCAGAGAGTTGGACAATGACCAAGGAGGATAGAAGGAGAATTGATGCCTTTGAGCTGTGGTGCTGGAGAAGAGTATTGAGAATACCATGGACTGCTAGGAAAATAAACAGATTTGTCCTGGAAAGGGTTAAACTGGGTGGCTCCTTGGAGGCAAGGATTCTGAGGTTCCGTCTAACATACTTTGGACATGTTGTGAGGAGAGACCGGTCCTTAGAGAGGGACATCATGCTTGGGAGGGTGGAGGGACAGCGCAGGAGAGGAAGGCCCTCTATGAGGTGGATTGATTCAGTGACTGGGATAATTGGGATGGGAGTGTCAGAGACAGTGCGATTGGCACAGGACAGAGCGGAGTTTAGGGCTGTTGTACATAGGGTTGCTATGAGTCGCAGGCGACTCGATGGCACACAACAACAACAACAACAGCAACATGTCCAAAGAATATGAGGTGAAGCCTCATTAGTCTTGTCTCCAAAGAGCACTTTGGTTGCACCATCTCCAAAAAATATCTCTTCATTCTCTTGGCCGTCCATTGGATGTTCAGTGCTCTTCTTCAACATCACAGCTCAAAGGTGTCAATTCTTTTTTTTTTTCATCCTTATTCATTTTCCAGGTCTTGGATGCATAGTTAGTAGTTGGAAAGACTATGGCCTGAATCAGATGCATCTTCATGCTGACATCACTATTCCTCAATAACTTGGACAGGTTCTTCACTGCAGATTTTCCCAGTGCAATGCATATCTTTATTTTCTGACTGCTCAGGCCAAAGTTGTCTCAAATGTAGATCCAAGCAAGATGAAGCTGTTGACAGTTTCAATCTCTTCTACATCAATCATGACACTACCTATCGGACGGACCAGTGGTAAGAATCTTTGTAGAAGGTAGTAAATTGCATAGGAGAAGAATGTCCATATTTCTCCCACAGAACAGCTAGAAGATTCAAACAAGGAGCTCTGGACTGGCAGCACAACTCTTTCCCACTAAGCTACCAGATCTAACAGAATATTCAGTTCAAACAGTCTTAAATTATATAAAAGGATTGCCTCAAATAATTGTTTCTGTTGTTATGTTCCATTGAGTCACTTGCAACTCATAGCGACCCCATGTACAAGATCCCTAAACCCTGCTCTATTCTTTGCCAACCTCATTGTCTCTGACCCACCTACCTCCATTACCCCAATTATTGAATCAATCCATCTCGTCGAGGGTCTTCTTCTCCTGCACTGTCCCTCCACCTCTCCCAAACATGATGTCCCTTTCCAAAGACTGATCTATCCTTGCAACATGCCCAACTTATGTTCAGAATCCTTGCCTCCAAAGAGCAACCTGGTTTCACCCTCTCCAGGACAAATCTCTTCATTCTCCTAGCAGTATATTCAACCCTCTTCTCCAGCATCACAGCTCAAAGGCATCAATTATCTTTCTATCACTAGGAAAAAAATAAAATCAGTCACAGAATTTTTTTTTATTCATTAACTTACTGAGATACTTCCCCACCTCCGGTTGTCTAAAGTTAAGTCCAAACACCAGGGACCCATGAATGTCAGACGGAGCAGAACTGTGGTCCATTAAGTTTTCATTGGCTGATTTTTCAGAAGTAGATCAATAGACCTTTCTTCCAGGTGCCTCAGGGTAGATTTAAACATCGAACTATGTTTAGCAGCACAGCATGCTTTTTATATTAGCCAGAGACTCCACTGAATTCATAAGGGATTCATTCTGTCTCTTCCTATCCCTGTTCTGCTTTCCACTGTATCTGCTTTATGATAAGGAAGGCTGCCATTATTTTAAGAAAGCTATCAAAGTCAACATTTCTTCTTCCTTATGCAGAAGACTATATGCCAAGAAGTTCCAAGTCACATCTTTGCTTTTATAGACTCTCACTGAATCATATGCATCTCTGATTATGCTGTAGTCAATAGATTGAATTATGCTAATTAGAATAGTTCTACCCCTCATCTCCTAACTAGAGCTGGGGGATAGTTGGCTAAGGATCAAGTCTATGGACTGAGGTAGGAAAGAGACCCCATAAATCTAGAGTAGATAAGAAGGGAAGAAGGAATGCATGCTAGGAGGAGATAATAACAGTAGTCTTTTTCATGTCCCTATAAATCTTTCAACTTAGTTTGGAACCTTGCAGAGTAGATGTTTTTTAAGAGCAAAAAAATGAAATCCTATGATACTTTCCTATAAAAACACACAAACACAGTAGAAATGAATAATGTCATATCCTACTTAATTATATAGTCATTGAATAAATTAAATAGCTAATCTTTCAATAAATATTGTAAGGTATTATGCAGCATAATGAAAAAAAATGTGAACTTAGATGCTCTCTCACGAGATCCTTTCTCATGAATAAGTTGCTGGTACAAGAGATAAAATACATCATGTATAAAATGTCAGATTGAATCCATATAATGGAATTTCTAGTGACTGAAAAGAAAATTCCTAGGGAACACTCTAATATTTATATTAGAGCATCAGCTTCAAACTTTGCTTTGAGGAACAATCATCTAAACACTTGGATGGAGATTTTTAACTTAAAGATTTTGAGTCAGTTGTGTGATGAGCCTAAGAATTGTATCAGGATTGACTTAATGGCAACAGGTTTGATTTGGCTTTGATATATTTCAGGCTGGAGTGCAATGGTGAAAAAAGTAGACTTAGGGAGACAAATTCTTTGAAAATAGTCTTTGCATGGGATTGTTCCCGAAGTAGAAAAAGAAATGGGTGAATTGTGATCCTAAACCTTTCAAGAAATGTGATTGCCAATCAGTAGAAAATTTAAAAGTTACAAAATCCTGATGAATATGTCAATTAATTTTAAACAAAGTATGAGCAAATAAGGAAAAGAAGGACAAGTTCTCTCACCGTGCTATTTTGTTTCCCCCAGTGTTGATATAAAATACAGAGGAAAAAGAACTAACTTGAAAGTCAGGGGGATGAGTTGCAGACCCTGGGGTGGCAGGATCTCTATAGCTGTATGACTTGCAGATATTGTATCTCTTCTTTGGGGCTGTACCGTTGCTGGTAAAATGAAGGGATTGGAGCAGATGATTCCTGAGGTCTTTTGTGACTCTGATAAAATATTATCATATGCAGTTGAACAAAAATTGTGCTATAAGTTTAATTCCCTTTTTTGAACTATTAAAGTAAGTATAACTAAACACATAATGTGTACTAATGGTGTGCTTTGTAATTATCTGTGCAAACAATCTAGCCATAGTTAAATTTATAATAAGAATAGCACATCCAGTGCTCTGGTGGGGTGTAGTAAATTAACATTAACAGCTGCCCTTTATATTAATGTAAAGGCATCTCCCTGCCACTGGCAAGGAAAGTCTTATCAGCATATAAATGAGGTCTATTAGCACAGCAAAAGTTGTATCACATAATGTCAAAGTTCTGTGCTGAACATCTGAACCTTGTAAACACCATGCTTGTATGAAAAGGAAAAATTCATGTTTATTGCTCCTGGCAGTGGCCCAGAATCCCTTCTATCTGCAAGAGAAGCCTAAGGAGCAGACATTCAGAAACTTTTCTTTTCTTGGGAACTACAATACATAGCAGGGAGCTCTACTGGCTTTGTTATTGTTCACCTTTTACTCCGACTGACCCATAGCTGACCCTTCAAGGAGTTTTCGGAGGAGTGTAGTACAGGGGAGAAGACTGCCCTTCCTTCTCAGCTGGAGCAGCTGGTGCATTTCATCTGTTGTGCCTTTGTGATCTCAGCACAGCTTTTTACCACTATGCCACCAGAGTTCATAGTGGTAAGGAATTGCTCTGCCAACCCCAGAACACAGTTTCTGTTCAGGAAAAGGATGGACATTCTCCTCACATGTGATTTACTGTCTCTGAAAACTCACTGAAGGGTTGAATTACTTCCAACCTCAATGTCCATAATGACAGTACATAGAATGAGTTACGGTGAGAGAATTTGCAGGAAGTCAGGCTACTCATCCACACGTCTTCTAGTCTACCAACATAGTTAAGGGGGAAAGATGGACAGTTTCCTCCCATGTAATTTACAGCTCCAGAAACCCACTGTAGGGTCAGCTGTGGGTGGGTCACTTCTTAGTCATGTGTGACTCAATGGCAATATTCACATTTGACAATACATAGTGTCCCTGAGAATGAGAACAAATTCAACAGTCATTAACAACAATAGCTCCTCATAGTTGACAAGGGTGTGCTGTATCTCACTCGAGGCCAACCTCACATTTCATTATCTAGAACAAACTACCTGTAATGTGACATTCATTGTTTCCTTTCAGAAAGACTGTTCTCTTAAGTCAACAAAGAGTTTAGTGCAGATATCATTCTGAGTGTATTTTAAATAATATCTAGAAGCTCAATTTTTACCTAATTTCTCAAAGAGATGACATTATCCACTTTTTTGAGGCCCCATACAGTGATAGACATCAGCTGTGCTAAGCTTATTACTAAAATTCCTTCTAATCCTTCTAATTAGCCTGCAAGGTAGATATCATCTGCTATTTATAGCTGAATTTCAAGAATTTTAAGTCACTTGCCCAAGGTTAGACAAAATATGGATTCATATTCATATCCATGTGGCAGAAGCAAATAATATTCATTCTTCTATTACCTGCTGATTTAAAAAAAAAGAAAATCTACAGTAATATTTAACAGAGCACCATCCACTTGAATCACTACTAATTATAAAGGAGATTCGTTTCCACCGTTGCCAAGTCCAGTGTATATTTTCTTTGTTTTCACTTTGAATAGCTATAGTTGCTAATGCGCATTCTTGGACTGTAACAAAAGGTGTGATCACCTGGAAAAATCTAAGACAAAGAGTTCTAGTTTTCCAGAGACAACTTTTTATAATTGAATAATTTTGGACCATGAATGTTTTCACAATACTGAATTAAACATTGAAGATTTATTACTTCAGTATAACACTTTTACATCTTGTCTAATATCTATGTAAATAGTCATTCTATATAAAATTCTCTTCAACAGAATCCATCATGAAATTAAACAAGACTTTTCCCAAATGACTTAAATGAAAATAAGTAATTTGACCTACATAACTACTCAGCTGTGGACTTATGTACAAGTAAAGGAAAAATAGATATGAAAAACGTAGGCTTACAATACTTTCTACATAACTCCTAAGGCTAAAATGCAAAACAATATTTTTTTAAATATAGATAGATTTTAAAAAATAGAAAAACCTAAACTACAGAGAATATTCATATACTTTGGAGAAGAAATGTTAATGAACACTGTATGAGTGTTGCATGATTCTCCTTGTGGGGATCATTATGATATAGTACTTGCATATATTGCCCTTATAAAACCTATATTGAATAAGATTGACTTCTGTAATTACTAGGATATTGCAGAAATAGTGGTTTATGAGTTCTGGGATTATATCAGAAAAGACAGTCCCACTGTGTCTTCCTCTTTCTTAGCTTCAATGGAAGCCAATGTGAAGAGTCCAAATGGAAAAGGGCTGAGGTTTTCTGCCAACAGCGAAGTGGTTGACCCGAACCGCCTTGCAAGAAAATCCTCTAAACTTATTCATCTTACCAATAACTTCATTAGAGATCCCTAACCAGAATCATCTAATTGATCTACTTCCAAATTCTCAACCATTAGAAGCCATTGTTGTTACGTGCCTTCCAGTTGATGATGACCCATAGCAACTCTATGAATAACTCGGAACCTTGCCTATCTTGACCCAATCTCATTGTCTCCAACATATTTTCCCTCATTGCCACAGTCACTGTGTCTGCCAATCCATCCCATCTAGAGTTTTCCTCTTCTGTGCTGACTCTCCATACTTCTAAACAAGAAATCCTTCTCCAAGGACTTCCCCTCTTGGCAACATGCCCAAAAGTATAGAAGATGGAATTTCAAAACTCTTGCTTCCAAAAACCAACTTGTTTTCACCCCCTCCAGGACAAATCTATTTGTTCTCCTGGCAGTCTATGGTAATGTTCAATACTCTTCTACAACATCACAAAGCAAAGATGTTGGTTCTCTATCATTCTTAGCCATTGTCCAGCTCTCATATGCATATCAAACAATTGAGAAGACCATGGCATGTGCCACGTGCACCTTAGTCTTTAGAATGACATCATTGCTCTTTAGCATTCTGGAACAGTCCCTGACAGAAGACTTTCTACATGAAATTTGTATTTTGATTACTTGACTACTAGTGGCAAGAGTGCTGATTATGAATGAGTGAGATGATACCATTAACAACCTCAATCTCATCTTGATCTATCATGATGCTGTTAATTGGCCCAGAGATGAGAATCTTTGTTTCCTTGATATTGAGCCATAACCCATAATGAATACTATAGTCTTTGACCTTCAACAGCAATCATTTCAGGTCTTCCTCAATTTCAATAAAGAAGGTCGTGTCATCTGTACAACACAAGCTATTGAGTCTTCCTCCAATCCTGATGTCACCTTCTTTTTCACAATGTGCAGCCTCCAAATTATCTGCTCCATATGTTTATTGAAAAGCTATGAAGCTAGGATGCATCTCTGACATTCCTTTCTTGATTTTGAGCCAGGCAGTGTTTCCTTGCCCCTGTCCAAGTATAGGTTTCTTGATATAAGTGTAAGTTTCCATGAGCACAATCAAGTGTTCTGCGATTCCAACTTTTCTTCTCAATGTTAGCTACAATTTGCTGTGATCCACATAGTTAAATACCTTCTAATGGCCAATAAAACATAAGTAGACACTGGCACTCTCTGCTTTCAGCCAAGATCCATCTGACAATGGCTATGATGTCCATAATGCCACAGCTTATTCTAAACCAAATTTGTGTTTCTTGTAGTTCTCTGTTGATGTACTGTTCTTTTCACTCTCGTATAATCTTCAGCAAGACTTTGTTTGCATCTGATATTAATGATATTATTCAATAATTCACACACTCTGTTGTGTGGAATGGGAATAAATATGGATATCTTCCAGTCAACTGCTACGGTGACTCTCTAGAGACTAAGGTGTGC
>NW_006399945.1:5542803-5547456 GCF_000299155.1 Elephantulus edwardii
GCTGTTGTACATAGGATCGCTATGAGTCGCAAATGACTCGATGGCACATAACAACAACAACAACATCTTCCAGTCAACTGGTCAAGTAGTAGTCCTCCAGATCTCTTGGTACAACCTGATGAGCATGTCTAGGGCTGCATTTATGTGTTGATATATGTCAGTTGGCATTTCATAAATTCTTGGGTCTTATTTTTTTGCCAATTCCTTTAGAGTAGCTTGAACTTCCTCCTTCATTACCATTGTTTCTTGATCATACTCTGTTTCATTAAATTCTTCTGTGGTAACAGATTCCTTTTTCTTTGATACCGTGACTCTGTGTACTCCTTCCATTTACTTTTGATACTTCCTAGGTCGTTTAATATTATGCCCATAGAATCTTTAAGTATTGCAACTTGAAGCCTGAATTTGTTCTTCACTTCTGTCAGCTTAAAAAATGCCGAGTAAGCTCATCCCTTTTGATTTTCTGACTCCAGCTCTTTGTACATTTCATTATTATACTTTTCTTTGTCTTCCCAAGCTGCCCTTTGAAATCTTCTGTTCAACTCCTTAACATTCTGATTTATTCAGATAATAAACGTTTTGTTGTTTAAGCAATGAATTTTTAAATCAATAAATATTACATTATTTTTTAGGCTGCTCTAAATTGTCCAATTTGAAAATTCAAAAGTGGAAATGTAAATGAGTCTGTTAGTTGAACTATTAAGTAATGGAATACTTAAAATACTGTGTTTAGGAAGAAACTTAAATATTCAATAATATAGAACAACTCTTTGTGTATTGGCCAAGGACAGAATGAGATTCCTTTTTTCCCAGTATTTCCTTGACAATAAGAAGGACATTCCTGTGAGCCCTCAGCTCTTGATTACTTCACTTTACTCACTGTTTGCTGCAGATAGTTCTCATTTTCTTCAAATTAGAGTTAAAATTGCTCTATTAGATTATTCATTTCAAACCAGAAAATACCCTGTCATTGAGAGGTAGAAAATACATTTCAAAAAATTCAAACAAAACCTTATTTTTAAGATGAAATCCAAACCACAATTTGTACCTCCCCTGTTGAGTAGCTACAGAAAGACCGTGTTTCCAAAAAAGAAGCCAAGAAAGGGGTGCGGGGGGAATAGTTATATGCAGCTAACTTTGTTGCTTCTGTGGTTAGGTGTCTTTGAGTTGGTACCAGTTCATTTTGTTTGTTGTTAAAGGTGCCATTGAGCTGACCCCAAGTCTTAGATACCTTGTGTATAATTTGCCCAATCCTGCGAAATCCTTAAGATCCCAGGCATGTTTAAACTCGTTTTTGCAGTGACTGTGTCAATCCATCTGTGGACAGTGGCTTCCTCTTTTTTTAAGGACCCAAACACTTCTGGATCCTGCACCATCCTCCCAATCATTGTTATGTTTGAACTCATTCTTAAAACAACTGTTAAAGTACATCTCATTGAAAGGCTTCTTGTTTTGCCAAACTTTTCCTTTGTCAAGCATTATATCGTCCTCCAAGGACTAATCCTTCATGATAATACAATTAAAGCCTTTGAAATGAAGTTATTTAAAATGTTTGTTCTCTGGCAGTCCATAGTACTTCCAATATTCTTTGCCAGCACTATAATTCAAAGGGATCAATTCTTAGTCATTTTTCCTTATTCATTGTCCAGCTTTCACTTGCATATAGGCAATGGAAAATACAATGACTTGGCTCAGGCATATCCTGGTTTTCAAAGTTGTATGTTCTCTAAGACCTTTAAAGGAGTCTTTTTCAGCATATTAGTCTAATGCAATACACTGTTTGATTACTTGAGTACTAATTGCATCAATGTTGATTATGGTTCAGATAAAATCAAACTGTTCATAACTTCAGTGTTTTCTTCAAATATCATAACGTATTTATTAGATAGTTGTGAAAATGTTGCTTTCCTGATGTTGATGAATAGTCCATATATCTTTAATCTACATTAGTAAATGCTTCAAATGTCTACTTTCACAAGCAAGGTTATATCATCCATATATCAAGAGCTGCTAATAATCTTCCTCTAATCCTAATATATTATTCTTCATATATTCTAGCTTCCTGGATTACTGGTTAAGCACATAAATTAAATTTTATGAAAGGATATAACCTTGATACATATCTTTTGTTCATTTTAAAACCTGCAATGTTCCCTCATTTGGTTCAAATAACTACCACTTAGCCTATGTTCAGGTTTTGTATGAGCACAAGGAAGTATTCTAGAATTTCCATTCTTCATGATACCATCCATAATACATTATGGTCCACACATTATGCCTTTAGATAGAAAATAAAACTCAAGTTAACATTTTCCCAACATTCTCTAATTTCAATCAATAGCCATCTGTCATAAACAATGTTATTTCTTGTTTCATATCTTCTTCTGAATCCTGCTCAACTACGTGGTAATTACTTATGAATGTTCTGTTCTAGTAGGTTGTTTCTTTTTTTAAAAAATAATATTATTATTCTCAGATTTTACATTTAATGCGATGTTAATTTTCTTTGATATAGATTTAAAATATTAACCCTTTCCATTTGGTTAGCCGTGAAGTTATATACCAAATTTCTTAACATGGATATGTGAAAATACTCAATACTATGTCTGTTTTGTGAAGGATTTCAGTTGCTGTTTCATCAGTTCCTAGAGCTTTGTTTTTTAGCACTGCCTTCAGTGTAGTTTGGATTTCTTCCTCCTTCAATATCAGTGATTTTTTGACCATATGCTATTCCCTAAAATGGTTGAAGGTCAACCAGTTCTCTTTAGTACAGTAATTCTATTTCTTCCATCTTTTTTTATTAAAAGCTTCATAAGTTATTCAATACTTTCCCTGAAGAATACTTCAATATTTGCAACTAGAGAATTAAATTCTTTCTATAAAACTTTCAGCTTGAGAAATGCTGAATGTATCCTTTCCTTTTGATTTTCTAACTTCAAGTCTTTGTACATGTCATTATAATACTTCACTTTATCTTTGTAGGGAAGCTCTGTTATCAGGAGACAGATGGGGACTCTCCTACTGTTGCAGTTTATAGCCCCAGACATCAAATGGAGGTTACTATGAGTTAGGAACAAATCAATGATACTAAGTTGTTTTTCAAGCTGCCCTTTAAAATCATCTGCTCACCTCTGTAATACCGTTATTTCTTCTTCCTCTCTGTGTATGGCGGCTCTGGTGGCCTAGTGGTAGGAGGCTTCGCTGCAACCCCAAAGGCACACAGTTTGATTCTACTAGCTGTTCATGGGAGGAAGAACGACAATCTCCTTCTGTGTAATTTACTGCCTCTGAAAACCTGCTGGAGGGCAAGCTTGTTGCTACACCACCACCACCACAATCTTCTTTATGTTCTAGAAGAAGTTTCAGAGTCTCCTCTGACATCTATTTGGACATTTTATTTCTTTCTTGGTATTTTTAAAATTATCTTTTGCTTTATTCATATAAAATGTCTTTGGTGTCATCCTATAATTCCTCTGGTCGTTGATATCTAATGTTCAGTGAGTCAGATCTGTTATTTAAATGGTCTCTGATTCAAGCACAAAGTACTTGCACACTGGCTCTCATGGACTTGTTTTATTGTTTTTGAGCTTCAAACTGCATATGAGTAGTTAATGGTCTGTTTAACAATCAGTCCAGGCCTTGTTCTAAGTGATTATCTTGAGCTTTGTTATGATCTCTTTATGCATATATAGTGGGTTTGATTATCATGTATTTCATTTGGTAAAGTATAGCGATGCAGTCATCATTAATATTTTTACAATAGGTATTTCGGTTTTGGTAGTTGTAAAATGCATGGAAAGAGATTGTCCATGTTTCTACCTTAGAGTTGTTGCTGAATTCTAAATACCAAAGAAATACAGCCTTTGAGTTAGCAACACAACTCTCTTTGATAAGTCAAGTCATTGATTGTACAGAAATATCATGTGATTTGACATCATTTTTGTCATCAAGATCATATTTTCTGCTTTGTTTTTACTTTTGCACTACAATCCTCACTAATTATTCATGTAACTTGATTGCATGTTTCAGTAATTTCAGACTGCAAAAGTTTGCAGGTTCTGTAATTTCTTCATCTTTAATGTCTAGATTATTGATATTAATGTACTCAGTTTCAGTTTTTCAAACTTTCAGTTTTTCTAAATTCATATTTCATGCATATCACATTCAGATTATTAATCATGTTTTAGATATCTTGTATTTTGATTCTTGACATATCAACACACCAATGCCCTCCATTAACAGAAAGCTTCACAGCTTTAATAGAGGTTTTACTTAGAGGACAGCTCTTCCTCAGTCACTGTATGATACAATGCTTTGCTGATATTTCTATGGTTTTAATGGTCAATATTACTTTTTTTAAAAAATTTATTAGTTTTAATGAATTTACAGAGATTTTGGGTTTTCATTCATTCATTGTTGCACTGTTTTCTCTACCCTCCTCCCCAGTTCATTCTTCTTGCCCCCCCCAGAATGCCTGCTTTAATTGTCCAGTTGCCACAGTGCTTCTCAAAGTCAGTTCTGATTAATCTCCTTTGTCAGTGTGTCCGTTGCCATTCTCTATCACTCCTCCCTGAGAGAGACTTCACCCTGATTCATAAGGAAAAGGGGATGGCGTATTCTCTTAGCTACTTCCTGCTGAAAAGGGACGCTGTG
>NW_006399945.1:5551196-5557404 GCF_000299155.1 Elephantulus edwardii
AGAAATCGGCACTTAATCTTATCTGTTCTCCCTTATAGGTTACTCTTTTTTTCTCCCTTGCTGCTTTCAGGATTCTCTCCTTATCTTTGGTTCTGGCAAATTTAACTATGATATGGCTTGGTGTTTTTCTCTTGAGTAATGGTCAATATTTCAAAAGTAAATCAGCAGTGCTTACTTGTGTCTTAATCTGGAAGCTCCAGTCAAATTTGTCCACCATGGTTAATCCTCTGAAATATAAGCAGCATATTTTACAATATCACATAAATACACAAGGATCATAATATGGCAAATTAACAGGCAAGTGGTAGGATTTAGCATAAATCTAATTTTCTAGGCTTTATTATGTTTTCAGTTCAAATATAAAAATTGATGGCTTATTCTAGTTTAGAAGAAGAAGGCAAATATTGTAAATGTTAATATTTTGGTTAAGATAGAGTACCAAAAGCAAATTTAAACTTCATTGTGGTACAATGTAACTGAAAAGTAGTATCTAAATACATTGAGGTTTTAAAAAACACTTTTCTTGGTTTGCATGCAAGTTTTCAAATATGTTGTATTTCATTTATTTACTTTGTGTTTTATACAATCATTCATATGCTTTGTATTTTATATAATTAATAAAGAGCTCTGGTGGCCTCCTGGTAAGAAAAGTGCTATAGTATCAAAGGCACATGGTTCAAATCCACCAGCTGCTCTGCAAGAGGATGAGTAATCTCTTACTGTGCAATTTATTGCCTCTGAAAAACCCACTAGAGGGTCAGCTATAGGTTGGTTCCAACTCGATAACACCGAACAACAACGTCTATTATCACCCTGTCTCTTTGAGATGGCGTTGCGTCTTTTCTATACCCTCTTGCCCCCCCCCAAACTGCCCCCTCACCTCTGCTATCCTAGTGATTGTTTTTTCCTTTCCCATTTTTATGTATCTCCTTACCCCTTTCCATTTATTGTTTTAAGCATTTATACACATGGTGCCCAGATATCCTATTTTCACAATAGTGGTCATATGCAGTATTTGCCATCTGTGACTTAGTTATTTCACTCAATATAACGCTCAGACAGTTCTAATCCACAATCTGCTCTGGGAGAAGGATGGGTAATCTTCTCCTGAGAGATTTAATACTTCGGAAAACCTACCAGAAGGCCAGCTATGGGTTGGTTCCAACTCGTTGGTACTCAACAACAACAATAATGCCCTCCAGACTCTCTCATGCTATATAGTATTTCATGAGACTGTTGTTCTTTAGTTGTTGTTGGTATGCACCCTTGAGTTGCTTGCGACTCATAGCGACCCTATGTACAAGAGCCCTAAACCCTGCTCTATCCTGTGCCTACCTCACTGTATCAAACATACTCATTCCCACCACCCGATCACAGAATCGATCCATCTCATTGAAAGTCTTCCTCTCCTGCACCGTTCCTCCACTCTGTCAAACATGATGCCCCTCCCCAAGGACCAGTCCCTCCTTGCAACATGCCCAAATTATGTCAAACGAAGCTTCAGAATCCTTGACTCCAAGGAGCTTCGCCCTCTCTAGAACAGACCAGTTTGTTCTCCTAGCAGTCCATGGTATATTCAACATTCTTCTCCAGCACCATAGCTCAAAGACATCAATTCTCTTTCTATCATCCCTAGTCACTGTCCAACTTTCTGATGCATAGCATGTAATTGTGAAGACTATAGCCTGGATCAGGCCCACCTTAGTCTCCAGCCTGATGTCATTGCTCTTCAGTACTCTTGAGAGGTCCCTCACAGCATCTGACTTTCCCAGAGCAGTTTGTCTTTTAATTTCCCGGCTGCTGTTACCAAGGGTGTTGACTGTGGAGCCAAGCAAACTAAAACTGTTAACTATCTCAACCTCTTCGTCATCCATACTGATGCTGCCAATTGACCCAGTAGTGAGACTCTTTTGTTTTCTTGATGTTGAGCTTCAATCCATATTGAAGGCTGTAGTCCTTGACCTTCTGCAGCAAGTGCTTCAGGTCCTCCTCAGTTTCACCAAGCAGAGTTGTGTCATCTTCATAAGGCAGGTTGTTGATGACTATCCCACCAATCTTGATTCCACATTATTCCTCATACAGCCCAGTGTCTCCGATGATCCATCTGTTCTGCATACAGATTGAAAAGGTGTGGAGACAGAATACATCACTGGCAGACCCCCTTCGTGATTTTGAGCCATGTAGTAGGGTCTCCTTGCTCTGTTCTGATGACTGCCTCTTGGTCCAAATATAGGTTTCTCATAAGCACAATCAAATGTTCTGGGATTCCCATTCTTCTCAGAGTCAGCCATAACTTGTTGTGATCCACACAGTCAAAAGGCTTTGCATAGTCAATGAAGCATAAATAGACATTCCTTTGGTCCTCTATGCTTTCTGCCAAGATCCAACTAACATTTGCTATAATATCCCTAGTACCGCGACCTCTGCTAAATCCAGTCTGCACATCTGGAAGTTTTCGGTTGACATATTGCTCCATTTGGTTTGGGATAATTTTCAGCAGAATCTTGCTTGCATGTGATATTAATGATATTGTTCGATAATTTCCATACTCTGCCTAGTCATCTTTCTTTAGAATGGGAACAAATATTGATATTTTCCAGTCAGTTGGCCAGCTGGCTGTCCTCCAGAGTTCCTGGCACAACCTAGTGAGCACATCCAGGTTAGCGTCTGCTTGTTGAAATATGTCATTTGGGATACTGTTCACTCCTGGAGTTTTGTTTTTTGCCAATTCTTTTAGTGCAACTTGAACTTCCTCCTTTGTCACCACAGGCTCTTGATCATATGTTATTTCATGAAATTCCTCTGTGTCAGCCAGTTCCTTCTGATACAGTGACTCTGTGTACTCCTTCCATCTTCTTTTAATGCTTCTTGGATCATTTAACATTCTACCCAAAGTATCCTCAAGTATTGCCGCCCATGGATTGAATTTGATTTTCAACTCCTTCAGCTTAAGAAACGCTGAACGAGTTCGGCCCTTTTAATTTTCTGACACTAGCTCTCTGCACATTTCATTATAGTATCTTGCTTAGTTGTCCGGAGCTGCCTTTTGAAATTTTCTGTTCAGCTCTTTGATTTCTTGGTTTCTTGCTTTGGCTTCTTGGTTCTCTAATTCAATATTCAGAGTCTCATCTGACATCCATCTTGGTCTTTTATTCCTCTTCAGCCTTTGTAATGATCTTTTGCATTCTTCATGGATGATTTTCTTGATATCCTCCCAAGCTCATTTGATCTATGCTCATTGGTGCTCAAGGTCTCAAACCCATTCCTGAGATGGTTTTGAAATTTGAGTGGGTCAGACTTAAGGTAAAATTTTGGTTCCTGTGTATTTGATTTAATTTTCCTCAACTTCAGTTTGAACTTGCATATCAGTAGTTGGTGGTCTGTCCCACAATCAGCACCTGGGCTGGTTTTCACAGCTGATATTGAGCTTCTCCAGTGAGTCTTTCCACAAATGTAATCAATTTGATTCCTATACATACAATCAGGTAAAATACATGTGGATAGCCTACATTTGTGGGTTTCTTTTTCTTTAAAAAAAGGTATTTGCAATGAATAAATCATTGTATGTGCAGAATTCTATCATTCTATCTCCAGCTTCATTTCTCTCATCGAGTCAATACTTCATAATATTCCATTATGTGAAAATACCACAACTTCTCAGTTTATTAATTTATTGATGGACTTTTGGACTGCTTCCATTTTCTTGCCATTAGGAATAACGCTGCTATGAGCATAGATACATATCTCCTTTTTGTCTCAGTTCTGATTTCCCTGGGATATATTCCTAGAAGTGGAATTGTTATAGTTGTTATATATCTTCAAGTCAGAACTAATTCATACCCAACCCTCCAGTGGTGTTTTAATGCAGTTAATTGCACGGGAAGAGATTTCCCACCTTTCTACTGTGGTGCCATTAGTGGATTTGCCTAGCTGAGTCACATGAGATTTCTCTGTTTAGCTTTTTTGCAGGAAATACCAATCTGCCTTTCATAGAGGATATACCATTTTACCTCCCACCAACAGAGCATAGACCTTCTAATCTTTCCACATTCTCTCCAACACTTATTGTTTACATTGTTGCTAAACTTTGCTAATGCTGCTGGGGTCAGGTGACAACTCATTTCTGTTTTGATTTGCATATGTCTGATTGCTAGTGATACTGCTCATTTCTTCATTTGTTTGTTAGCCAGCTAAATGTCCTCCATTGTGAAGAGCTTTCACAAGTCTTTTGACCATTTTGTGATCGGATTGTCTTTTTCTTACGAAGGTCCTCTAGTGAACTACCACTTTTGTTATGAGAGCCTTGTAAGAAATGTCATTCTCAAAAGTTTTCTTAGTCTGTGGGCTTTCTTTTCACCCTGTGGAAGAAAGTTCTTGATGCATACAGTGATTTTATTTTTTAATTGAGATTTTAATGAAAGTTTATACAGAATTTGGATTTCTATTTATTCATTGTTGCACATTTTCCTTCCTGTCCACCCTTCTCCCAGTTTGATTTTCTCTTTTAAAAAAAATCTTTCATTGTTGTACAATTGCCCACCCCATCCCAGCCCACTTTACTATGCAGCTCTTACTCTGGACTGTTGTAATGCAAACAACACCTAATCGTATATTCCTTTTAAGCAGTTCTTTCCCTCATCTGTTTCAATGAAGTGTACATGATTTATCCCCTCTTTTCTTAGTTTTCCCCCAATCCCAATGTCAGTCCTCTTTTATAACATTGGCAGAACCACTGGGAGGCATTATTATGCTTTCTCAAAAATTTGGAAATAGTAATACCATTTGACCCAGCAGTTCTGCTACTGGGCATATACCCTAAAAATAATCAGAACTTCAACCCCAACAGGTGTATGCACACCAATGTTTATTGCTTCATTGTTCACAATAGCAAAGAGATGGAAATGGATTGAGATGCTATGGTATATATATATATATATATATTCACACAATGGAATACTATGAAGCACTGAAAAACAGAGAACTCATGAAATATTATACAATATATATATATATATATATTCACACAATGGAATACTATGAAGCACTGAAAAACAGAGAACTCATGAAATATTATACAAAATGGGTGACTATTGGGGACATTTTGCTGTGTGAAATATTTCAGTCACAAAAGGACAAATACTATATAATGCTACTGTTATAAAGCAATGATTTTATTTTAATAAGGTTTCATTCATCAATTTTATCATCTACCGTTTGGCTACTGTAAGGCTACAAATATGTTCCCCTGTTGTCTCTTCTGATCTTTAAGGTTTTGCATTTTGATTTTTGTTTATGGTCTGAGATGTGAATCTTGTTTCAGTTTATTGCAAGCACCATTTGCTAAAGAGGCTGTCATTTCCTCATGTAATAGATTTTATTTTCTTGTAAAATATCAGTTGATCATAGAAAGATGAGTTGGGTTTGGGGTTCTTGATTATATTCCTTTGATCTATATGCCTGTAATTGTATCTATACCATGCTACATTTCTTACAATGGCTGTATAGTAAGTTTTGAAGTTTTGAGATCAGGGAATTTTATTCCTCCTACTTCTTCTTCTTCTTCTTTTTTTTTTTTCTTAAGAGCTTTCTCTGTCTCTTTCCTTTCCAAATGAAAAGGGAAATTGTCTTTTCTAGCTCCTTGAAGAAAGAATTTGGTATCTGCACTGGGATTGTGTTAAACATGTGGAGTGCTATTGTAGGATTATGAATCTTCATATCTATGAACAGGAGATATCCTTGCACTTAGGTTTCTACTGTTTTTGATAATTGTGTTTTAACGTTTTCCTAATAAAAGTCTTTTGTGTCTTTAGTTAGGTTTATTTCTCCATGTTTCATCTTATTGTTGCCTATTGTGAATGGTAATGATTTTCTAGTTTCTTTACAGAGTTTTCTTTGTTACTATAGAGAAATCCAAGTGATTTTTGTATGTTAATCTTATATACTACCACTCTACTAAATTGGTCTACTAGGTCTAACAGTTTTTTTGTTAAGTCTTTGGCGTATTCTGAGTACACTATCATATTATTTACATATAGCAACAGTTTCACAACATCTTTGCCAATTTGGATTAGATGCCTTTTATTTCCTTCTCTTGTGATATTATCTTTTCTAGAACTTCTTTTTTTCTATAATTATATTTTATTAATTTTCATAAACATTTACAGAGATTTTGGGTTTCCATTCATTCATTGTTGCACTATTCTCTCTA
>NW_006399945.1:5558169-5581421 GCF_000299155.1 Elephantulus edwardii
TGTTTCCAACTCCTTGCTATTGTGAACAAAGCTGCAATAAACATGGGTGTGCATATATCTGCTTGGATGTCAGCTATGGTTTCTTCAGGGTATATTCCCAGTAGTGGAATTGCTGGGTCAAACTAATGCAATATTGAATAGGCGTAGTGGTAGTAAGAATTCTACTCTGGTTCCTGTTCTCAAGGAAACTGGTTTTAATCTCTCTCTATTGAGAAGGATGTTACCTCTTGACTATACATATACTATGTTGAAAAACAATTCCCTCTATTCTTATTTTACTGAAGGTTTTAATCAGGAAGTTCTGTTGGATTTTATCTTTGTCCTTTTCTGTGTCAATTAATATGACCAGATGGTTCTTTTTCTAGCTTTACAAGTGTGATAAATTGTATTGTTTTTCTTATGTTTAAACATCTTTGCCATCTCTGTTATGAATCCCACATGGTCATGATGAATCCTTTTTTTAAATATATAATTTTGGATTCTATTGGCCAGGATTTTGTTAAAGATTTTTGCATCTATGTTCATGAGAAAATTGGTCTTTAGGGTTTTGTTGTTTTGTTGGTTGTTTGTTTGTTTGTGATGTCTTTGCATGGTTATGATATTATAGAATGACTCTTGTAGGGTTTCTTGGCTTTCTAAATAATTTAAGTAGAATTGGTGATATTTCATCTCTGCATGTTTGGTAGAATTATAAAGCTGTCAAGGCCAGAATATTTTGAGGCAAGAGTGCAAGGGGGTGTCATTTTATGACTTGCTCAATTTCTTCTTTTATGATGGATTTGTTTAAGTGTTATACTTCTGTGTCAATTTGGGTAGGGTAGGAGCTTGTAGGAATTTGATCATTTACTCTTGGTTTTCAAAATTATCTCATTCAAATTTAACCAATTTATCAGATTCAAATTTCACAACTTTATCAGAATATAGCTTTTTATAATATTTCGTTATTATTTTAGTTTCAATTGTTTCTGTTGTGATGTTACCTCTTTTATTTCTTATTCAAGTTATTTCTATATTTTATTTTGTTAAGTTTGCCAGTTGTTTGTCTATTTTGTTAACTCTTCTGAAGAATCAGCTCCTGATCTTGTTGATGATTTCAATGGTTTTTCTATTTACTGTCCCATTAATTTCAGTCCTTGGATATAATTATCATTTCCTTTGTTCTAGAGGCTGTGGTTTTAACTTGCTTTTTTGCTGTTTGCTGGATATGTGTGTTGTTTATTTTGCTCCTTCCTTCATTTTTATGGGTTTGCTATGTACCATATGTTTTGATACCTTGTATTTTATTTCAAGAAACTTTTTTATCTGTAGAGTTAAAGCAAGGTGTTATTTATTTTCCTCATGGGTGTTCTTTATTCCTTTATCCTCCAAATGTTAATTTCTACTTTTGTAGCATTCTGATCTGAGAAGATGCTGTGTATTATATCAACATTATTAAACTTGTTCAGCTTCCTGTTGTGTTCTAACTTGTCAATTCTGGAGAATATATCTTGTGCACTTAAGAAGAAAATAAATTGAGTTTTGAAGTTGGAGGAAATACCTTGAATTCTGTGTCTTTCTTGAGGTATTTGTTGTGTTTTGTTGTTTTTAACCGACTTGTCCTTTGTTGAGAGTGGTGCTTTGAAGTCCTCTACTGCTGTTGGGGTGTTTTCTTTCTTCAGATCTGTTAACCAGTGTTGTATGTATTTTGCAGGTCGATCCTTTGGTGGTTAAATATTAACTAAGGTTATTCCTTCTTGTTCTGTTGTTCTTTATATAGAGTTCTTCCTTGTCTCTTCTGGTGGTCTTCATCATGACATTTATTTTATCAGAGTTGAGTATTGCCATTCCTACTTTTTTATGGATGCCATTTGTTTAGCATATTTTTTTTACACCCAATGATTCTTAGCTTATCTTTTTCCTCATTTCTTAGATGTGTCTCTTTTCAGAATATAATTGATGGGCTTCATATTTTTTCAATTCATTTTGCTACTCTTTTTCTCTTAACATGCATTTAAACCATCACCGTAAGTGTGATTATTGACAGGCTAAATATTATCATTGCCATTTTGTGGCATTCCTTTTTCTGATGTTGCTGATTACTTTGGTTTATCCTCTTTTGTGTGCTGTCTTTGTGTGAAAGACTTGCTGTTTTCATGAATTTCTTAAGCTCCACTTTCCTGAAAATGACTTAATTTTTCCTTCATGTAAAAATTAAGCTTTGCAGGGTACAGATTTTGGTGTACAGTTTTGGTTTTTTGTTTGTTTGTTTAATTATTAACAGCTTTGCAGGGCACAAAACCTTCAATTGGTATTAGCTCTTTTTCAGCCTTCTATACATGTAATTCCATTTTCCTCAACCTGACAGAACACTTTCTTAATTTTATACTGTATAATGTTCCCTTGTTGTTAATAAAGCAGCTTCTTGGTCTAGGTACAGCTTCGGCATGGGCACAATCAAGTGTTCTGGGATTCCCCTTTTTCTCAATGTTAGCCATAATGTGCTATGATCCACAGTCTCAAATACCTTTACATAATCAATAAAGCATAAATAGACATTTTTCTGGTATTCTTTACTTTCAGCCAAGATTCATCTGACATTAGCAATGATATCTCTGGTGCCATGGCCTCTTCTAAATCCTGCTTGAACTTCTGGCAGTTCCATATCTATGTATTGTTCTAACCATTTTTAAATGATCTTTAGCAGTCTTTTACTTACATGTGATTTTAATTATATCGTTCAATAATTTCTGTTGTTTCATCTTTCTTAGGAATAGGAAAAAATAATGGATCTCTTCCAGTCAGTCGGCCAGACAGCTATCCATCAGATTTTCTGGCATAGTTTAGTAAGCACATCTAACACTGCATCTGGTACTTTGTCGCTGTCCACTCACTGGCAATGAACAACTACCTGCACACCACTTGAGGAGCCATTCAGAGAGTCGATCCAGCTCAAATTTGGGGGGTGCTGCTGCAGTGCACTTATATATGAGCGAGTAAACAGGCAGGCAGGATAGGGTGGGCTTACAGACATGGGACATGCGGATTGGATAGGAGAACCTCAGCCTCTCGTGCAGCCATCTTCCCAGGTGGCGGGCTTTCTCTACCCCGTATTAAAGGTTGTTTGGAGGCTTGCACTTACTTATCCGAAGCTTAGGCTATCTGTCCTGGCCAGAGGTCCTCACTTCCTCCCCCAAATTCCCTAACACTAGTTGAAAAATGTCAAGCAGTATCTCATCAATTCCTGGGACCTTATTTTTTGCCAGTGTCTTTAGTGTAGCTGCTACTGCCTCCTTTATTATCACTAACTCTTGTTACTGTGGTACTTCCTGGAATTTTTCATTATCAGTCAATTTTTTTAGGTACACTGTGACTCTGTGCATTCTCTCCACCTTCTTTTGATGCTTCCTAAATCATTCAACATATTGCCCATAGCATCCTTGAATATTGCTCCTTGAGGATTTAAGTTGTTTTCCAGTTCTCTCAGCTTGAGAAATACAGAAAAAGTTCTTTCCTTTTTCCACCCTCCAATTCTCTCTACACATTCAATTATAATATTTTGCTTTGTCTTCTCAAGCTGCCCTTTGAAATCTTCTGTTCAACTGTTTGACTTCAGCGTTTTCCTCCTTTGTGTTGGATTCTAGATGCTCTAATGCAACTTTCAGAGTTTTTTCTGACATCCATTTCAGTTTCTTGTTTTTTTTCCCCTCTCTACCTTCTTTGTAATGACCTTTTTCTCTCTTCATGGATGATATCCTTGATGTTATCCCACATCTCATTTCATCTTAATCATTGGTTTTCAACACTTCAAACCCATTTTTTCCCTCCCTGGGGGTGGGAAAGAGGGTAAAATGTATATGTTGATATTTTTCCTTCATTAATTTTATTATTTCAAATTGTTGTACATTTTCTTCTTTCTCCTCTCCCAGCCCTCCCTACAATGCATCCCTTGTTCCAGATTTTTGTCATACATATAATGCCTAATTATATATTCATTTTGGACAATTATTTCCCTCATATGAACTAATGCAGTGTTCATTATCTCTATATGTATACTCTTTTTCCATTCTTGCACCATCCCCTCAACTCTGTTCTATTTTATAACAGCAGTGCTATGCAGTATTTGTCCTTTTGTAACTGAGATATCTGAGTGTAAAGTCTTCCAGGCTCCCTCATGTTGTATAATGTTTTACGAGTTCATTGTTTTTCAGTGCTGCATAATATTATATTGTATGACTCAATTATAGTTTTTCTATACATTCATTTGTTGATGGGCACTTGAGTTGCTTCCATCTCTTTGATATTGTGAATAACGCAGCAATAAAGAGATGTCCATACATCTGTTTGAGTTGTGGCTCTAGTTTCTTTAGGCTATCTTCCCAGTAGTGGAATTGCTGAGTCAAATGGTATTTCTATTTCCAACGTTTTGAGAAAGTGCCATACAGCCTTCCCTAATGGCTGTACCATTTTACATTCTTAACAGAATTGAATAAGAGTTCCAATCTCTCCACAAAGTCACAAGCATGTATTGCTTGCTGGAAAACCCATTCTTAAAATGATTTTTAAATTCCTGTGGAATAGACTAAAGATTATATTTTGGTTCTTGTGTACTTGTTTTAATTTTGTTTGGGCTTAGTTTGAATTTGCACATAACTAATTAATTGATGGTCTGTTCTACAGCCTACCCCTGGTTTTGACAGCTGATATTGAACTCCTCTAATATTCCTTCCACAGATGTAGTCAATCTGTTTCCTCTGAGGTCCATCAAATGTGATCCATGTGTAAAGTTAACATTTGGTTTTTTTTTAAAAAAAAGGTATTTGTGATGGGCAAATCATTGAACATACAAAATTCAATTATTCTATTTCCAGTTTCATTTCTGTCGCCAAGTCCTTACTTTCCAACTACCATTCTTTCTTCATTGTTTCAACTTATGCATTCCAGTCACCAATTATCATTAACACATATTGGTTTCATATTTGGTCAATTTCCAACCACAAGATTTGGTAAAAAAGTTTCCATTTCTTCCCATTGGCTTTAGCCGTAGGAGCATATTCTTAAATAATAGTCATAATAACATAGTTTCCTTGCATGCATATGGATACCATCCTGTTATTCACAACATTGTACTTAAGAACAGAACTTAAAATTATCTTTTTAAACTATTAATGAATGCAACCCTCTTCTTCTTCTGTTTTTCATTCCCAGTATAGTACATGACGTGATTGATTCAAAATGGCCAAAGCCAGTCCATCTGATCTCACTAATGTCTAAAATATTGGTGTTTATGTGTTTCATTTGACCTTTCAGAACTTTCAGTTTTCTAACAAGCATACTTCGCACATTTCACATTATAGTTATTAAAGGATTTTTGCTACTATTTTTGCTCATTTTGATTGACTTCCAGCTTGGGCTCTACCTCTAATAATAGAACCTTCTGTGTCCCTATACTGTTCATAGTGATTTTGGAAGCCTGTTATTTAAGAAGCACATGGACAGCCCTGCTTCCTAGTCTGTCTTAATCTAAGAGCTCTACTAAAACCTTTCCACCATGGTGTCCCTTGTGACATTTGACACACTGATAGCATAGCTTTCAGCATCAGAACAACTCATAAGTTTTGTTAGTACAACAAATAGACAAGTGCTGTATTAATTAGAACAATGAATTCCCTCAATACAACAAACGGACCAATTAATGTTGTATGTCTAATAGCAAAGCACACATACGGATATTGTGTTACGAGATGCCATTGAATCCTGCATAGATGTATCAGGATGTGCTCCTGGAAGGATACTGAAGTGTTTCAGCTGAGATTCATGCTTGGCATGTTGGGGTAATGCTCCAGATTTGGATATTAAGGTCACATGGAATTCTCTGCTGAATATTTTATGCTGGCACCTGTGTCCTGTCTCTATGCCTATTCAATTTGTATGCTGAGAAGTTTATTTGAAAAGCTGTATTCTCTGAAGAAGAATGTAACATCAGGATCAGGGAAGCTCATCAATAACCTGTGCTATACAGGTGACGCAACAATTACTCCCTGAAAATGAGGACTTACTGCAGAAGATCAAAAAATACAGCCTTCCCAAAGAAGGAATGTTTCTTTTTCTTTTTGAAGATAGGAGTGAACTGGGGAGGGGAGGGCTTGGCAGGGAGAAAAGTGCAACAATGAATGAATGGAAATCTAAAATCTCTGTAATTGTTCATTGAAATTAATAAAATAATTTTTTTTAAAAATGGATCGAAACTCAATGTCAAGAAAACAATATTTCTTACTACTGGACCAATAGGAACATCACGATATATGGATAAAAGATTGACATTGTCAATAATTTTATCTTACTTGGATTCACAATCAACATCCATGGTATCAGCAGTCAGGAGATCAGAAGGCATATTCATTGGGAAAGTGTGTAGTCAGAGACCTCTCCAAATTATTGAGAAGCAAAGATGTCAGTTTGAGGACAAAGATGCACCTGATTCAGGACATGGTCTTTTCAGTCACTTGATATGTATCTGAGAACTGGACAATGTATATGGACGACAGAAGAACAATTGATGTCTTTGAGCTGTAGTATTGGATAGAAGTACTGAATATACCATGAAATATCAAAAGAACAAATATATTTTTGGAAAGTCCATCCAGAGCACTTCTTGAAGGCAAAGATAATAAAATGTCTTCTTACATAGGAGAGGCAATTCCTCAGAGAGGGACATCAAGCTTGGGAGAGTAGAGAGTCAGCAACAAAGAGGAAAACCTTCAACCAGATAGATTGACACAGTGACTGTTGCAATGGGCTTAAGTATGTCAGGAAGTGTGAAGATGGCACAGGATAGGACAGGGTTCAGATCTGTTGTTCATGGGTTGCTGTGTATCATACTGCACTCAATGACACCTGACAACGGTGTTGTTTTCTTCCTTACATGGTTTATTCCGAGATATCAGTGCTTAATCTAATTAATTTTCCTTTGTAGGTGACTCTTTCTTTCTTTTGTGTTGCTGTAGTATTCTAACCTTGTCTTTGATTTTGAAAAATTTGACTAAGACATGTCTTGATGGTTAGTTTTTGGAGTCTGGTCTATTTCAAGTTCACTGAGCTTCTTGAATGTACATTTCATCATTTTTCATCATACCTGAAAGTTTTCTTCTAGTGCTTCTATCATAATTTTTCCCCACTTCTTTTTCTCCTATTCTAGAATTTCAATTGCTTGTATGCTGATTTGTTTTATGTCATCCTACATGATAATTAAGTTATCTTAATTTTCCTTCAATCTTCTCTTGATTTTTTCTTCTAGTAAGTGTTCATTGAGTTTCTTAGTTTTATTTCACAAAGTCTGTTCTCTCTCTCCTATCACTTCTTTTGTCCCTCTAGCATGTTGAATATTTATGCAATATTGGTCTTATTTTTCTGATTTGCATTTTTGGGGTTTTAAAATTTTTTTTCTCGCACTTTGGTGGTTGTACACACTTTATCTTGTATTGATTTTTTTTTAAGTTCTTGCAACTCATAACTTAGGGCTTCATTTCTCTCTTCCATCATTTGTAATTTCTTCAGTACTAATTATTAGAATTTTACAAAGGTGTATTCCTTCTACCTTTTTATCTCTAAGGTATTTATTTGGTCCTCAATCGGATCTTCTTTTTTAGGAGAATACTTTTCATTTTTTTGGATTCCTCCTTCCCTCTAATATTTTAATGTCACTCTTATTTCCTTGATATTTTGTAGGTTTCTTCTTGGGCTTAAAAGGTAGCTTCTGTAGTATCTGTGTGAGTAGTTACAGCTCCTTATTTTTATACCAGTTTCCTGAGTACAATTTTCTCAGAAAATCTCAGCTTCAGCAGCAGTAGTCACAGGACTCTAGGTGGGAAATCTGCCACTGGTGAGCTCTCATTTCCAGGAGGGAAATAGCAGCAGTTTGTCTGCAGATGTTGGTGATGGGCCTGTGACCATCTTATTCCTGAACTAGGAGGTAGAGAAGGGTCACCAGCAGCAGCAGCAGCAGCAGCCCACCGGTTCCATCCGGAGGCTGAAGTGTCCCTAGAGGTTAGGGCTACTCACAAGTGACCCAGGAGGCACTTTCCTTACTGGTACAATTGCACGCAGAGTGGGGAGATCCCAGGCAGTTTCCCTCTCTGTTGGATAGATAGGGCAGCCTGCAAGGTACTTACTTCCCTCTCTGCTCACTGATCCCAGGAGGTGGATGAGTAGTTAAATACGTTGGTCTAAAAATGTATTCTAAACTACTGGAGGAGAGCAATTAAGTGCTCCAGGAGAGCAGGGTGGCCGGATGTGTGTATAGGGGAGGTAGCTCTGTAGGATAGGTTCATGCCTTGGCCAAAAGGGGTGCTCGGCTGCTCCCCTTCTCCTGAGCCTGCATGGATGCATGTGGCTTAGTGCCCAGCTTGGGGTTAAGCCCTCAATAAATCCTGTTGAATAGAGGGGGGAAAAAAGTATTCTAAACCTAATCCTTTCTTAAGCAAATCAAACTAATCATAGTGTTGCCTTGAATTCCTTTGGAATGAGTTAGAATATTTGCTTTTATGTAATTTTTGTTGTTGTTATGTGCTGTCAAGTTGCTTGTGACTCATAGCGACCCTATGTACAACAGCCCTACACTCTGCTCTGTCCTGTGCCAATCGCACTGTCTCTGACACTCCCATGCCAATTAACCCAGTCACTGAATCAATCCACCTCATAGAGGGCCTTCCCCTCCTGAGCTGTCCCTCCACTCTACCAAGCATGATGTCCTTCTCCAAGGACCGGTCCCTCCATAAAACATGTCCAAAGTATCTCAGACGAAGCCCCAAAATCCTTGCCTCAAAGGAACCGCCTGGTTTAACCCTTTCCAGGGTGAATCTGTTTGTTTTCCTAGCAGTCCATGGTACATTCAATACTCTTCTCCAGCACCACAGCTCAAAGGCATCAATTCTTCTTTCATCCTCCCTAGTCATTGTCCAACACTCTTATGCATAACAAGTGATTGCAAAGACCCTAGCCTGTAGGGAGTTACCCTTAGCTAACCTTAAGGCCACAGCTCTCAACTGATTTGAATCAATCAGTGGCTCCACTAATAAGCCTAAAAACAATAAAGATTGTCTCCTGTTTTGCAATTTCCAACCTCTGAAGCTCAGTGAAGCCCCAGCTATGAGTTGTTTCTAACTTGATGACAATTACAAAGTCGTTGCTTTATAATAATTTATAATAAAGGATTGTTGGTCTAAGTTGGTAAGCTTTAGGATCATTTATTGTTTTCCAATTTTTGGGGGTCAGAATTTTAGGAGGCAGTTAATTCAAGAGTTGTGTCTCAGGCTTTATCATGAAGTGAGGATCAAGATGTCAGCTAGGATCGGCTAGGTCTAAGTCATTTGAAGTTTCAATCACCACTATCATATTTGCTTTCGAGATGGCTCATTCTCATGGCTCTTAATAGGTGGCTTCAGTTCCTAGAAATACAAATTCCTCAGGACTGCTTGAGTGTCCTTGTGATAGAGTGAATGACTTTCTTTATAGCAAGTGGTTCAAGAGAGAAAAAAAAACAGAAAGCTGCAATTCTTGGCTGATCTTTTCTCAGATGTCAGGCAGTTAATGATGACCAACATGCAGAACTAGGACTGATTAAACAGACCAAAGTCTAGGCGCATAATTTTCTAGTGAATATAATGCTAGTCAGTAGGGTAGAATTAAAAACTCTTCTTGTTTTCTTTTAAAACCTTCTTCTATATCAATTCAGTATGGAGCTCTGGTGGTGCCTGGTAAGAAACTGGGCTGCAATCTCAAATGCAAGCAGTTCTAATCCATTAGCTGCTCCATGGAAGAAGGATGAGTAATCTCCTGTGTGATTAACTGCCTCTGAAAACCCACTAGACTGTCAAGTATGGGTTGGCTACAACTCAGTTCCACACAACAACAAGGTGTAGTAGAAAGCTGCACTATAATCCCAAAGTCACACAGTTCAAATCCACCAGCTGCTCTGAGGAAGAAGGATAGGCAGTATCCTCCCGTGTGATCTAAAGCCTCTGAAAATCCACTGGAGAGTCAGCTACAATTTAGTTCCAACTCAATTATACAGAACAATACAAAATGTGCTATACTTGGGATCTTATTTCTTTTAAATAAAGAGAAATATTTTTAAATTGATTAACAATGGATATTTTTCCATTATTTTTTTTCTACTTGGATCAACAATCAACATCCATGGAAGCAGCAGTCAAAAAATCAAATAATATATTGAATTTAATATATCTTGAAGAAAAGACATTTTTAAAGTTCTTAAAAGTTTTATAAAACAAAAATACCACTGGGATCAATGAGGTGTACCATGTAAGAAAGACTTTTTCATTTTCTTCATATGTATGTGAAAGTTGCATGAAAATGAAAGAAGTATTCTTGCATTCAGTCTGGAGTGTTGGGGAAGAAACGGAGTATACTATGAACTGCTAGAAAAGATAAACATTAGAAAAGATACAGCTTGAAGTCAAAGTTTAATTTTTTTCTTTAATTTATTGTTAATGGCAATGATAATTTACAGAGACTTTGGATTTCCATTCATTCATTGTTGCACGTTTCTCCCCTTCCAGCCCTACCCCCTAGGACACTACTCTCTTGGAAGAGTAAAAGACAAATTCTTTCATTGTTTTACAATCCGTCTCCCCAGGTCCACTGCACTATACAGCCTTCGCTGTGGACTCCTGTCATGACAAAAATAACTAATCACATATCCCTCTTAAACAGTTTTCTCCCTCACATGTTTCAGTACAGTATACATTAGTGAACCCATCTTTCTCAGTCTCTCCCCAACCCCAAGGTCAGTCCTGTTTTACAACAGTGACACCACAAAGTATTTGTCCTTTCGTGACTGAGATACTTCACTTAGAATAATGTCCTCCAGAATCACTCATTTTGAATAATATTGTATGAGTTCCTTGTTTTTCAATGAAGCATAGTATTCCATTGTGCGAATTTACCACAGCTTCTTTATCCATTCGTTTGTTGTACCTATATAATCCCAGAAAAAAAGCTCTGTAAACATCTTAGTGTGATTGTCTCGTAGGCATTTTCTGTGCTTTGATTGAACGTTAGTAGAGTGAGGTTAGGTTTGTGAAGGAATGTGTAAATAATTTTATGTCCTATTTCATATGAACTTATATATTTGGATAACATAAAGTATAAATTCTTTTTCCTATAATCCTTAAAAAAAGTAAAGAAAAAGATATAGCTCGAATGTTTCTTAAATAGCTAGATAGAATGTTTCTTAAAAAAACAGGATGGAAATAAGTTGAGATAGTTATTGTTGAGTACCACTGAGTCAAAACTGACCAAGAGCTGATCCATCATCAGATATTCAATGCAGTAAAGTCATAGGAGGAGTTTGGCTATCTTTCTCCAGTCTAGTACCTGGTGGAGTTAGAACACATTCTTTTGGGTTGGCAGCACAATTGCTTACCACTAATCCACCAGGGCTCATTTGGGAAAGTTGCTGTTGTTATTAAAAATGAGGCAAATACTCAATGAGATAAATTGACACCGTAGCCAGAACAAAAGAGCCTAAAATAGAATAAGAGTATAACATATAGCAGAGTCAAGGAGATGAGCAGAGAGCACTGAATGCTTTCTTCTTTGCAACAACCAACAATAACATGGATATATTTGTACATATCTTTCTTTGTCTAGCAACTAATTGAAAATCTAATTAATAAACATGTGGGTTCAGTTGAAGAGTACCTGTAGCTCTCTGAAGAGGTTTAGGAACAACAGTAAGGCAGATTGCAAGCAGCTTTATTTTGCTTGACTCCACAGTCAATACTCTTGGCACAAGCAGCCAGGGAATTAAAAGACATATTGTGAAGGGAAAGTCTGCTGTCAGAGACTTCTCCAAAGTGCTGAAGAGCAACAATGTCAGTCTGGAGGCTAAAGTGTGCCTGATACAGGATATGGTCTTTGCAATTACTTGCTATGCATCAGAGAGCTGGACAATGACTAGGGGTGATAGAAGGAGAATTGATAGTGTTAGAGAAGAGTGTTGAATATACCATGGATTGCTTACAGAATGAACAAGTTCAGCCTGGAGAGGATTAAACCAGGCTTCTCCTTGGAGGCAAGAATTCTGAAGCTTCATCTGACATACTTTGAACATATTGCAAGGACAGACCAATCCTTGGAAAGGGACGTCATGCTTGGGAGAGTGAAGGGATAGTGCAGGAGAGAAAGACCTTTGATGAGATGGATTGATTCAGTGACTGGGGTTTGGGGTAGTAGGTGTGTCAGAGACAATAAGATTGGCACAGGATAGAGCAGGGTTTAGGGCTGTTGTACACAGGGTCGCTATGAGCCGCAGGCAACTCAATGGCACATAACAACAACAATAAGCATCCAAAACCTGAAAGGAAGTATACTGCACAGGAAGGTGGAGGAGAATGTGCCAGTATGACTTTCCATTTGTGTACATGTTCATCACGGAGAAGAAAACATAAGAAGTGTCATGAAGAAACTGTTTAAACTCTTGAACTATTACCAGTGACTGTGATCCAGGGAGTCAGCTCTGTAATCACCTTACCATTCTTTCTTATCCATCAGATTAATTCTGTTGTAAAGGCTGAAATGTACGTTCTTGAACACAGTGTCGACTGGCTATACTTCAAAGGCTGCTTTTCCATTCGGCTATACTAGATCAGTAACTTGTACCACTGTACTATAATTGACAACATTCGTATTTGGTCTTACAAAATACTGAATCTTTCCTCTTTTGCCTGGTTCTTCTTGGCTCTAGCCTCTATTGTTTTTGACCCAAGATTATATTTTTTCTGGAACATGATAACCAGAACTCCATCTTCTTTGATTCAGCAATGGGTGAGTACATTTGTTGCAATGGTGATAGAGGGGAAAGATGTGGAAAGAGATGTATGGCAAAGAGAAATAAAAGCAATCTAAAAAGCACATATCTACTAGTTACATATTATACATAATCCTAAAAAAGTATACTTTTAGATAGTATTTTTCTTTCTTAAATACGAATTGAGGTAGAATTGTGGTGCCTAAATATGAACTTTGATATGATTCTACTTCTTAGGGAGTCGCACTACTAATCCAAAGGAAGAACCTGCCTGGTGTTTCAATCTATCAGTAGCTCCTTTGGAGAAAGATGGACAGTCTCCTCCCATGTGATTTACAGCCTCAGAAAGCCAAGGCAGGATCAGCTATAAGTGCATTCTGACTCACTGACAATGACTTTGACATATTGATTACTGGAATCTCTTGTTTGTTTGTTTTTTATTAATTTTGATGAAAGTTTATATAGAGACTTTGGATTTTCATTCATTCATTGTTGAACTTTTCTCCCTGCCCAACCTTCCACCCCGCCCCAGCACGCTCTTCTCTTCTCTTTGAAAAGTAAAAGAAAAATTATTTCATTGTTAAAAATTCTTTCATTGTTAAAAATTCTTTCTTCCTCCCAAGTCCACTCCACTACACAGCCTTCATTCTGGACTCCTGTCATGACAATGATACCTAATCCCATATTCCTTTTAAACAGCTTTCTCCCTCATCTGTTTCAATACAGTTGACATAATTTATCACATCTTTCTCAGTCTCCCTCCAACCCCGATGTCAGTCCCATTTTACAATAGTGGTTCTATGCAGTATTTGTCCTTCTGTGACTGAGATCAAGAAATAGATGACCACTTATCCTCCACCCCGGCCAAAGAATTCAGACATTATGTATTATGAAACAAGTTCCTAAAACAGTGTGGTGAGCTATGGAAACAGCCAGTCGAGAAGTCAGATGAAAAGGTACATAATCAGACCCCACAATATTTATCAGTAAGATTTTATTTTATTTATAATTGTCCTGTTGTCTATGGGTGGAGCAAATAGTAAAGTACTCTGCTGTTAATCAAAAGGTTGGCTGTTGGATTTACCCATAGGTACCTCAAAAGAAAGGTTTAGTTAAAAAAAAAGAAAGGTTTAGCAATTTATTTTTTTTTTAAAATAGTCTTTGAAATCCTATATCACTCACTTCTATTCTGTAACACAGAATCAATTCAACCTCAACTGACTTATGAGGTCCTTGTACTAGATCTTTAATAAAATTCTGGTAAGTGTTCAATTTTTGGTGGATTGTGGGTGGGTGAATGGATAGCACATCATGGTCAGAATCAGCACCAAAGCCATTGAGGGCGTCCTTCCTCTGCAATCCTCCTGGCCTGAATTCAATCATATTAACTTTTTTACGGGAGTACTGGTGGTTTCAAAGGCACAGATCATCATGGGAGTCGGGGCTAGTTGCCGTCAAGTCTATTCTGTATATGAAGTAAAAATGTGATCATTTAGAACTAGAGATCTGAAAGCCTTACTTCTGAGTGTCTCTGGATAGGTTTGAACCACCAGCCTTTCAAGTATTAATCCAGTGCTTAACCATTTACACCATCCAAGAACTGTTAAAAAGGGATAACGCTCAACCATCTCCTACAAATACAAAAAAGAATATTGAAAGCCCAAGCCCAAGCCAATTGCTTCAGTTAATTCTAATTCATACCTATCCTGACCCTGCAAAACAGAGTAAAACTATTCCTTATTATTTCCAAGGCTGTAAATCTTTAAGGAAGTATACTACTCATCCCTCACATGAAGTCGTCTGTGGGTTTGAACCCTTGACCTTTGGATTAGCAACCAGCTGCTTAACCATTATGCCACCAATATTCTGAAATACTGTAAAGAAAGAAGCTAAAGTGAGTCTAGAAAAAAAGCTGTGTGCCTATTTGTTATAAGAGCTGTACATGTTCCTGGGGTCACAATCCCAACATATCCTTGTGATAAAGATTTCTACAAAGGCCAGAAGGACTAGAAATAATGAAAAATAAGACCAATCTTTGGCCACTCTGTAAGAGAAATGTTTATATGCATAGTTCTGAAAGGTTCCCATCAAATTTTAATCCTGGAGGTTGCATCTTCACTGCTGGTTAAGAAGTTAATTCATACGTGCCCCTTTCATTTCATTATTCATGCAACACAAATTAAATGACTTTGCTGTTTCAATAGAGATTAATTACATTAGGCACAAAGCACATTTCCAGTTCAGGCCATGGTTTCTACTTCATTTAATTCATTATCCCATGTGCAATCCAGTGGCATCCTGAAGATAATGGCTAATTTCAATCACATATGTCTTTTTTAGCTCTGTCTTCCATTTCAAGTTTCTGTAAGAAAATAACTTGCTAGAATAAAAAGGGAATATATGTATATAGTTGTTGTTGTTAGGCACTGTCAAATATGTAAATAATGACTCTGTGAACAACATATCTGAACCTTGTCCTGTTAGGTGCTATCCTCACAATTTCTGACATTCTTGAGTTCAGTGCTGCAAGTCATTGTGTCAATTGAGGGTCTTCTTCTCTTTCACCATCCCTCCACCTTTCCGGGGTGGTTATGTCCTTCTCAAAAAAATACCTTCTTCTAACAACATGCACAAAGTATGTGAGACAAAGCTTCATCATTTTTACCTTCAAGGGGCACTTTGCTGTAATTTCTCCAAGAATTATGTTTGCTCTATTGACAATCTATGCAATATTCAGCACTCTTCTCTAACACCACAATTCAAAGGCATCAATTCTTCTGTCATATTTGTTCATTGTCCATTTCTCAGATGCATAGAAAGTGATTGAAAAGATCATGCCAGAATACACACACACACACACACACACACACACACACACTCTTCTTATGGTTATTGTGTGTTGTTGAATTGAAACTGATTAATAACTAACCCTAAATATGGTTTTCAGAGAAAGTTAATGGCACAAAAGGAGACTGCCCTACCTTTCCCAAATGGCAGCTAACTGCATGCCTGAGATCACAGCATAGCTCCTTTAACACTAAGACACCAGAGTACTCACTCTCTTTTCTCTCTCTCAATCTCTCTCCCTATCTATTATTGTTGAGTATCTTCACATTGAAAGTGATCCATCACTGACCCTCCAACAGGTTTTCAGAGGCAGTTAATCACATAGGAGGAAATTGCTCATCCTTCGACCATGGAGAGCTGCTGGCAGATTTGAAGTATGTGCATTCAGTTTTGTAGTGCAGGTTCTTACCATTAGGCCAACAGATCTCTTGATCTCTCAATCTTTACCTTCCTTCCACCCTTCCTCTGTGTGTGTCTCTGTGTGTGTGTGTGTGTGTGTGTGTGTGTGTGTGTACTGTAGAGTCAGAACTGACCTATAGCTGACCCTTAGACAGTTTTCAGAAGCAGTTAATTGCTCTGGAGTAGACTGACTATCCTTCTCAGTTATATGGGCTGAATGAGCAGGGTTAGTGCTCCAGATAAAACTTAACTTCCCACAACTATTCATGAGGCAAAAAATTACAATGTTAATTAGACCTTTAAGTTTTAGGCAGATCTGTTTACCTTAGCATACCCTTGTATGTTATTTTTTCACTTAGCACGAAGAAAAATCTGATATGTGTATGTTTCTATTTTACATAGAATTCCTTTAAAAGGTTGCTCTTTAAACATTAACAGCTAAGAAAGCTGAAAGTTATTTCAGCAGCTGTGAATACAGGTCTCTAGTATGGAGACAGACCTTGAAGACTAGAAAGGAAACACGTAGTCCTCAATTTATTATGAAAATACAGCCAAAATATCAGTCATATGGAGCACATTTAGTAAAAAGAAATTTCAACACTATCCTGGACTCATGCTTTAAGCCACACTGGGGAACCAATAGCAACAACAAAAAAAGCCTGGTCTGCAGACTCAGGCCTTGAGAGATTTGTCAAGGACAGAGTGATACAGAGAAGAGTGTCTGCAAGCCCATAGGACTGCCAATACAGGGGAGCCAAGATAATGGAAGCTATTTAGATTCAGCTTTGTCAAGGAAAAAGAACCTGGGTTCATTTACATTTTGTCTAAAAAAACTCAACGAAACAAAACAAACTTCTGAGCCTTGTGATTCAGTTCAAAGTGTTTTTGTGGACTTAATTTCCCCAGCTCAATTTCTGACCTGCCCATTTGTGTCTGACAAGTATATTTGGGAGATGAGATTGTAAAGGAATACCACTCAGGAAATTACAAGAAATTTTCTAGAAAATATTTCTTTGCTAGGAGGGTGATTTTTTTTTCTGACTGATTAACTCTGTTTTCCCATTTGCCTCTAACATTTATATTCTACATTCTTTAAGGAAGATTGAAAGAATAAACCATCACCGTCCACACTATTTTCCTGGCAAATCAAAGGATCCCTAGATGCTTTAGATGCCTGATCTTGGAGCTTCAGATTCTCTTAGTAATTTCTGCCAAAGTATCACAAGAGAAAGGAAAAGATAATAAGAAACCATCTAAAGACAATCAAACAGCCATTAATCCCCTACTCTTTCCACACACAATAAACATTAGCTGTAGCTCAATTAAACTCTACAGTTCACAGATGTTCACAGTAATGACTGCCCCACAATAGCTTTCTTCTCATTAAGGTGTTTTGGAACTGTGCAAACACCAACTCTTCTCCATCAGGGAACTGGGGGATGGAGACAAAACACAGGTTCCAGGCATGCCTGGAATACAAAGCAGAAGACAGCTGCCTGATCTTTGGAGAAAAGTGCATCAGCGGGATTTATCATCATGGTTTTATGCCAACACATCACCCCCTACTCCCCTTTGAGCCATTAACAGTGAAAATAGAGGAGAACTTGACAGAGGCAGGGACCGAAAATGTGTCCCTGGAGCCTGGAGCCATCTGGAAGAAACACAAGTTTTCCTCGTGCCTGGGTGCTGCCTGAAGAGAAGACAACTTGGCTTTCACATAGAATGTGCGTTTGCCTTGTTCGTTTGGATGCCCCAGACACTTCAGATTATGTTTCCTTGGGGGAAATTAGTTGCATAACAGAGATGTGGAAAGTTCTGGAGACAAATTTAAATAGTTTATTAGTACATAAAGTGTCAGTAACAAGAGGTATTCATTTTCTTGAGAAAACAAAGGAATAATAAGTTCAATGAGGAGGTGGCTTACATCTCAGTGACTGAGATCTACTTCCTCCACTAATCAAAGCATGCCACATGTCTGACTGCTGGTGCGTCCAGGCAAAGTAAGCACAGGCTTGTTTGTGTTTATTGGTAACCTGTGAAAAGTTTTGCAGCTTTTCACATTAGTTTCAGCTTCCATTTATGGCTTACATCTGTCCCTTCCTCAGCCCCATAGCACCTTCCTATAGAATCAAAGACTTTTTAAATTGATAATTCTTGACAGGGTAAGAAAGTACCCAGTAGGCAAGGTAAATGAGTTTACTTGTGCTTACTTTCTAATCTATAATGAACCATTTCACATTTTTTCACCACTTCTCCCTTGAGCTTAGTAAGTAAACACAAGTTACCATGCTTAGCTTGTTTATTAGGTAATCTGTGCTTGCCAAATACAGTTGATTCTCCTGAAACCAGGTTATGGCATTCCAAATGCACAGCTACGGCATCTCTCGGACATTACGTTCTCCAGTTCTCATCACTCTGGCTGTAGCAATGAGTTGTTATTGTTCTCAGGTGCTGTCAAGCTGAAAATCATGCATAGCAGCCCTGTGAAGAATAGATGTGTGAGCCCATTACTGCAGTCACTGTGTCAATCTGTCTTGTTACGTTAGTTACAAACTCAAAGAAAGCAAATCAGTCCCATTGTATGTAGTTAATGCTGATTTATGACGACTCTAGATGGTAAGCCTTTGTGTTTCTGAGTAGAATCATGCTATACAAGGTTTTCAGTGACTGTAGCTCTACTGAAGAAAATTACCAGGTCTCTCTTCCAGCAGTTCACTGATTGGATTAAAAAAGTCCACCTTTCAAAGACTAACTATGTTACCAACAGACTTTGCTACATCCTCTGAATAGACTGACTTTCACAGTAAAACCTGTGAAAACTTGAACTTGTATAAACCAATATGGTGAAACTGGGTCCTTTGTGAGGCTTTTTCCTTTTGCTTTTGGGTAGAACAGTGAAGATTTCACTCCTAAATCCTGAGGAGTTACCTTTTGCCCTAGTTTTCTACCATAGAGGACTTTTTGCGTTTCCTAGTTCTGGTGTTGGAGAAGAGTGCAGAATATCCCATAAACTGCAAAAATAAACAAACAGATATGTTTTGGAGAAAGTTTTCATTGGAGACAGTGATGGTGAAGCTTCATCTCACATATTTTGGACATATTTTTTAGAAAATGTCTTTCTTTGGAAAAGGACATATGCTTGGAAAGGTGGAGAATAAGTGAAGCAGAGGAAGACCCTAAAAAAATGGATTGATTGATACAGTATCTACAGCAATGGATTCAAATGTGTTTAGGTCGATAAGGATGGTGCAGGATAGAAAAAAAGTTCAGCTCTATTGTTCATAGGCTTGTTAGGAGTTGTATTGAGTTGATGGCATCTAACAAGAATAATAGATAAACTATAAATGAATAAGTGACTTTTTGTTATTCTTTGTCTAGTCCTGAATTATAGCGTATCCTGTAATTCCTAGGCACTGTGCACTATGCAAATAGAGTGAGTTGTAGCCTACTATGTAAAGGAAGTATCTGATTTACTGAGAGAGAACGGACAGTTTATGTGCCTGGTGGGAGGGCCGTGTCTTGAAATTGACATCAACAAGCTTAACTCTTGGTGACCGAGTTGAAACTGATTCATAGCTGACCCTTCAGCGGGTGTTTGGAGGCTACAGATTATCCCTTTTTCTCCTGGTGAGCAACTCATGCACTTGAACTGGTGGACTTCGGGCTGATAATGCAACTTCTTATCTACTAGGCTGCTAAGGATCAGCTCCTCAGGATTGGTGGAATATCTATCAATTATACAGATGACACAACCCTGCTTGCTGAAACTGAGGAGGATCTAAAGTGCTTGCTGCAGAGGGTCAAGGACTGCAGCCTTCAATATGGATTAAGTCTCAATATCAAGGAGACAAAGATTCTCACCAGGTACCAATTGGCAGCATCAGGATGGATGGTGAAGAAATTGAGATTGTTCACAGCTTTAGCTTGCTTGGCTCCACTGTCAACACTCTTGGCACCAGTAGTCAGGAAATGAAAAGACATACTGTGATGGGAAAGTCTGCTGTTAGGGACCTCTCCAAAGTACCGAAGAGCAATGATGTCTCTCTGGAGACTAAGGTGCATTTGATACAGGCCATGGTCTTTGCAATCACTTGTTATGAGTCAGAGAGTTGTACAATGACTAGGGAGGATAGAAGGAGAATTGAGGAGAATTGATGCCTTTGAGCTGTGGTGCTGGAGAAGAGTATTGAATGTACCATGGGCTGTCAAGAAAACAAACAGATTCATATCGGTCTGCTCCTTGGAGGCAAGGATTCTGAGGCTCCATCTAACATACTTTGGACATGTTGTAAGGAGGGACAGGTCCTTAGAGAGGAACATCATTCATGGTAGTGTGGAGGCACAGCGCAGGAGGAGAAGGCCCTCTATGAGGTGGATTGATTCAGTGACTGGGGTAATCAGGATGGGTGTATCGGAGACAGTGCGACTGGCACAGGACAGAGAAAATTTTAGGGCTGTTGTACATAGGTTGCTATGAGTCGCAGAGCAACTCGACGGCACATAACAACCACAACCATGACAAGTTATATAAGGCAGCAGACAGGGAGTGGAAGAAATAAAGAAGAGAAGCAGAGATTTGTACAACCTACAAATGCTAAGAGAGCTGTCTCATACTAAAGCAGGGAGATTTTGTCTGTCTGCTTTCTAATCTAGTTCTGAATTGTGGCCAGTTGATCCTGAACTTTAGTTGTGTCCGGATCTTTAATAAACCATTTAGTTGTAAGCACTGTATGTGAGCTCTGTGAGACACTGCAACAGATTATTGAGCCCAGATGAAGGAGGAAAAAGTACCGAGGAAATGCAGTGTGGCAAGTGCCAGAGATGGAGTGGTAACAGCAACTTGGAGAAGGTGGAAATCTGTGATATACTTGACCACTATTCGGAATTGGGTTTTATGCGGATTCATATATTTGAAATTATTAATGTAAAAGGAAATTATCAGAGATGGAAAACTCAGCTATTTTCCCCTAAATGGAATGATTAGAAAGTGACAACACTATATAATCTATCAAAGGTGGAAAATTCTCAAACCCAAGAACAACAAGTCCATCCTCTTGAGTCCCATCTCTCACAGGTTTCATTGTGATAGCTTTCCCAGTAGACTTTAGCAAAGTCAGTCATTGACATATTTTTGCAGATATCTTCTCTTGAAGTAATAAGGCCACTGCAAGTCAGGGGCCTCCGGTTTAAAGTCACCAAGTACATTTTGGTAGGAATATATCTTTCTTAAAAATGATTTATTTCTTGAAATAAAAAGTTGTCACAGCAACAGGATGGGTTTGACTCAAGAAATCTGAGTAAAGTGTCCTCAGTCTGGCTGATGCATGGTCTCCCAAGAAGTCGCTCATGGTGGTGTCTTTGTGGCTGAGCAGGGAACACTGTCCTTAAGGAGTCTTTTCAAAAGTTATCTTCGTGAATGGTATCAACTCTCTAACAATTTTATCAAATACTGTAATTTTATGGAGAAAAAAAAATATATGGTTCTTGAGCAGTTCTTTTTCTGCCCTGTAGGATCACTATGAATTAGACTCAACTTGACAATATTATTGTTTTTGTGTACCATCAAGTCAAAACTGACATGTAGCTGACCCTCCTGCAGGTTTTCAGAGGCAATTAATAACACAGGAGGAGATTGCCCATCCTTCTCCTGCGGAGCAGCTGGTGGATTAGAACTGCATGCCTTCAGGATTTGAGCACAGCTTCTTGCCACTAGGCCTTCAGAGCTCCCTAACTTGACAATAGGGGACTCCATTTTAGTTTGTTGTTATTTAGGGAAGTGGGATGGAAACCTTTCCAATTCTTCAAGATCAGATATAACGATTCAATATTATTGCTATATCTGAAACCAAAAGACCAAACCTACTGCAGCAGAGTTGATTCTGACTTTTAAAAGCCCACCATCAGGTTTCTGAAACTGTGAATCTTTAAGGCTCCCCTTGTTCTTCCCTAAGGACAGATGGTGGATTCAAACTGCACACCTTCCAACTAGCATCATTACTTACATCTGTTATTGTTAGGAGCTCTTGAGTCAATTAGGACTCATGGAGACCATGTATGACATGCATACAAAATATTGCTGAAGATTTTCCATAAACAATCTAGACTAATACAGTGAAAGAGAACTGTCAAAAGTTAAAAATTGGGTTTAGAAGAGGCATTGACAGTAGGGATATCATTGCTGATGTCAAATGGATCCTGGCTGAAAGCAGAGAATATTAGAAGAATGTCTATTTGTGTTTTACTGACTATGCAAAAGCATTTGACTATGTGGATTACAACAAACTATGATTAGCATTGAGAATAATGACACTCAAAGAACACAATAATGCTCATAGAAAGCCTATATCTAAACAAAGAAGCTGTTGTCTGAAGAGAATAAGGAAACACTGCGTGGTTTAAAATCAGGAAAGTATGCATCAGGATATTATCCTTTCTCCATACATATTCAATCTGTATGTGGAACAAATCATTTAAGAAGCTGGACTTTACGAAGAAGAACATTGCATCAGAATTGGAGGAAGTTTCATCAACAACCTGTGTTATGCATATGACACAATCTTGCTTTTTGAATGTGAAGAAGACTTAAAACACATGGTGTAGGAGATAAAAAAACTACAGCCTTCAATATGGATTACATCGCAACAGTAAGAAAACAAAAATCCTCACTTCTGAATGATAAGCGATATTATGATAGATGGAGAAAATGTTGACATTGTCAATGATATCATCTTACTTGGATCCAGAATCAATACCTTTGGTATCAGCAATCAGGAGATCAGAAAACATTGCATTTGGAAAGTTGGCTGTCAGGGACTTCTCCAAATTACTGAGGAGCGTGACATCAGTTTGAATATGAAGGTGTAATATGATTCAGGCCATGGTCTTTTTTATTTACTTGCTATGTGTCTAAGAGCTGAACAATAAATAAGGATGACTGAAGAAGAATTGGTGTCTTGGAATTGTGATACTGGAGAAGAGCACTGAATATCTATGGACTCATAAAAGAACAAACAGATATGTTTTGGAAAAACTGAATCCAGAGTGCTTCTTGGAGGCAAGGATGGTGAAACCTCATCTCACATACCCTGGACATTTTGCTAGGAGAGGTTATTTTTTGGAAATGGACAGCAACAATGTACATTTCCATCTATGGAGGAGAAACTGTCAAAATAATTTGTTTCAAAGCAAGATTAACCTT
>NW_006399945.1:5581932-5589936 GCF_000299155.1 Elephantulus edwardii
GTTGACTGTGGAGCCCAGCAAACTGAAGCTGTGAACAATCTCAATCTCTTCGCCATCCATCCTGATGCTGCTAATTGGTCCAGTGGTGAGAATCTGTTTTCAATAGAGAAAATTAATCTAAGTATTCTTTTTTTAAGATAATAGGAAAAAACTTTCCATTGAATTCTTTTTAAAGATAAAATATACTTTATCTAAAGAAACCAAAACTAGCTCACAAGCAGATATATGCACACCTATGTTTATTGCTGCTTTGTTCACAATAACAAAGAGTTGGAAACAAACCAAGTGCCCATCAATGAATGGATAGAGAAGCTCTGGTAAATTCACACAATGAAATATGATGCAGCACTGAAAAACAAAGAACTCATGAAATATTATACAAAATTGGAGACCACAGAGGACATTGTGCTGAGTGAAATATCTCAGTCATAAAAAGACAAATACTGCATAATGCCACTGTTATAAAGCAGGACTGACATGAGGGTTGGGGGAAAACTAACAAAAGAGGGGATAAATAATGTACATAGCACTGAAACAGAGAAGGGAGAGAACTTTATAAAAGGAATATATGATTAGGTATTATTGCCATGACAAGAGCCCAGAAAAGAGCTGAATGGTAAAGTGGTCTGGGGAGTGGGGAAACGTATAAGAATGAAAGAACTATTTTTCCAAAGAAAGAAGCACACTGGGTAGGGGGCAGGGAGAAAAATGTGCAACAATGAATGAATGGAAATCCAAGGTCCTTATGAACTTTCATTAAAATCTCAATTAAATTATATCTAAATACAGGCGTTTCAACACTTTTGACAAGCCATTATCCAGGTGGTGTTTATTTAATAACTGTTTTTCTTGCTTTACAAATAACTGCAGATTAGTGAAAGTTATAAGCATTGCTTTTCTCTATATCCAGTATTTCCCTTTAAGACTGGTCTTAGGCAAAGAGTGTCTTTTAGCTCCTCTCTCCTCCAAAGTCTATGCCTGAGTTGTCTTTATACTTGTACCAATCTCTCTCCTTCTCCAAGATAAACAAACAGCAAGACATACATTTAAGCCAGAAACACATATCATGTGATTGGTCCTCTTTTCCTTCTACGCCTCTCTTTCCCTGTCTCCTCTCTTTTTCAACATATAGGCATATCTTTCCCCTATTCCATTCTCCTCGAGCTTTCTTCCTCTGGAACTCCTGTGGGATTATAAGGATCAGGGTCACAATCACTCTGTGTACTTACTGTTCATTTGACTTTATATATATTGAAAACAGATCAAAGGAACAACTTAATTCCTTTTATTATTTTTATTGTTGTATACTGTTGAGTTCAAACCAACTGCTAGCTGACAATCCAGTGCACTGTCAGAGGCAGTAAATCACAAAGGAGGAGACTGTCCATCTTTCTCCCATGGAGCACCTAATGGATTCAATTACATACCTTTGCTTTGTCAGTGCAACTCCTTACCCCTAAATCTTTCTGACTAGTATATAAAGCACTCTGGAAGCCTAGTGGTAAAGTGCCGTGCTGCTATCACAAAGGCAGATGGTTCAAAACCATCATCTCCATGGGAGAAAGATAAACTATTCCCCCTATGGGGTTTATTGCCTTTGAAAACCTGCTGAAGGGTTAGCTATAGATCCTTTCTGTCTGGACACAGCTTATTAACAACAAATCTCCAAAAGGGGAACTTTCAGTGCCAGGAGCATGCATGATCTTAGGAGAACATGTAAGGACAAGTTACAGATATATGGACCTCAGGTCTCAGGGTACTTTCAGGGTCCTAGAAGTCAAGACTAATAATATATACAGGAAGTATTTAAGGTATAAGATACATCAGTAGATTTTAATAGAAAAAGGGGACAAAAGACCATTTGTTCCCTTCAAATTTTATGTATAGCCCTCAGCAACTAACTTTGAAAAAACTACTACTTGTCAAGACTTTGGCATTATATCAAAGAAAAATATTCACAGTTATAAGAAGAGATCATTAACATACTCCTGCCTTCCCTAACCGCACACCAGTTGTGTTCTTCAACCAAACCAACATAGCACAACAGATTGAATGTAGGAGCAGATAGAAGCACCCAGCTGTCTCCTATTAATACAGACATTGGAGAGAGTAGAAAAAAGAAAAAAATATATAAAATAAAGCTACTTTCTCACTATTTTGAAAAATACATTGATTTTTTTTAAATTACAATATGTTGTTCATGTATTGGACTATTATTATTTGTAAATGTATTTATAAAACATATTTTAAAGTTTCTCAATGTTAATTTATAATGAGATAAATATTGATGGAGTAGCTTACATTCACAAAAATTCTTTGGAGTTCTGGTAATTTAAAAAATACAATGGAATCTTAAAACAAAGCTTTAAGGGAGAACTGCCAGATGTGCAAGCTAGGTTGAAAAGAGGCCATGGTAATAGGGGCATCATAGCCAATGTTAGATGGATCTTGGCTGAAGGCAGAGAGTACCAGAGGATTGTATATCTGTGATTCATTGACTATGCAAAAGCAATTTGACTGTGTGGATCCCAACTAATTGTGGTTAACTTTGATAAAAATGAAGATCTCAGGACTCTTGATTGTGCTCGTGTGAAACTTAAGACAGGAAGCAGTAATCAGAACAGAGCAGGGAAACATTGCATGGTTCAGGATCAGGAAAGGTGTATGCCAGGGGGGGCATATTATCTCTATACTTTTTTAACATGTATGCAGAACAGATCATTTGGGAGGCTGGACTCCTCCTTATGAGGAGAAATGAGACATCAGGATTGGAAGAAAACTCATCAACAAAGCGCGTTATGCAGATGACACACTGTTTGCAGAAACTGAGGAGATGAAGCATTTGCTGCAGAAGGTGAAGTACTGAAGCCTTCATAATGGATTGAAGCTCAATATCAAGAAAACAAAGATTATAACTACTGAGCCAATTACCAACTTCATGATAGATGGAGAAGAGACTGAGATTGTTAACATCGTCAGCTAGTTTGGTTCCACAATCAATCCTCTTGGCACCAGCAGTCAGGAAATCAAAAGATGAATTGCATTGTGAAAGTCCACTGTCAGTGACCTTTCTAGAGTACTGAAGAGCAATGATGTCAGTCTGGAGACTAAGGTATGGTTAATTCAGACCATGGTCTTTGCAATTACTTGCTATACATCAGAGATCTGGACAATAACTAAGGATGACAGAAGAAGGATTGACACCTTTGAATTTTGGTGTTGGAGAATAATGCTGAGCATACAGTGGATAGCCAGGAGAACAAACAATTCTGTCCTGTAGAGGGTGAAACCAGGCTGCTTCCTGGAGACAGGGCTTTTATCTCACATACTTTGGGCACATGGCCAGGAGAGACCAGTCCTTGGAAAAAGACATGATACTTGGAAGGGAGGAGGGACAGCACAAGAGAAGAAGACCCAGGATGAGATGGATTGACTCAGTAACTGGAGAAGTGGGATTAGGTCTGTCACAGTGTTCAGAGCTAATGTACATAGGGTTGCTATGTACTACTTGATGTGCAAATAACAGATAACTTGGTGGCAAATAACAACAACAACAACAAAGCAAAGCTTGCTATCTATAGTTGTAAATTTTCTTGAAGGTTTCCTGGTAGTATAATGAGAAAGTGCTTGGCTGCAAATTGAAATGCTGGTGGTTTGAAATCATCAGTTGCCCCCTCAAAGGAAAAAACCCTACCAACTTAATCCAATAAATATTATAGTCATTAGAAGCCTAAGGGCAATTGTTCTCTCTTATGTGAGTACACAACAGCATTATTATTCCTATTTGTTTTAGTTAGGCACCCAAACAAAGCATTGAGATAAAACAAGTAGCCTTTCTCTTTACCAAAAGAGTTATTTGTGGTTTTATCTAAAAGTTTTGACCTATGCCTTGAGGAGAGTCCCAGTTCTGTTTACAGGCAATACTACAAATAACTCTACGTGTTGTTTGTTCATTGCTGTTGACTTCAACCAACTCATAGCTGATACTCAATTTGATTTTCAGAGACTAAATCACATGGCAGGAGATTGCTTATGTTTCTCCCATGGAACAGCTAGTGGATTAGAACTGCCTTCATTAAGGTCGGCAGCACAGCTTCTTACCCACTGGAAAACCTGAGTTCCCTATCTCTACATGGGAGATTCTTTTTTTTTTTAATTTTTTTTTAAATTTAGGTTGTTTATTATTCATTTCAATGAACATCTACAGAGATTTTGGGATTCCATTCATTCTTTGGGAGATTCTTAATCAGGGCTCTAAAATCACTCAGGGAAAAATTCTGTAGTTGTATGATTGTACATTTTCTGGAGAGAGTTCTTAGTTTTCCTAAACCTCAGTGTTCCATCAAAAGTCACACCCTACCAAGCTCTCTGTTTGCCCCAGTCTCTGCTTCCACAGGTCACACGTAGCATACACATATGTCCTGCTCAAGTGGGCTAAGTTTGGACTATCAAAATTCAACTGATGTATCATCAAACACGTGTTGTGAGGAGAGGAGAGGAACAATAATGGGACATTTTATAGTTACCATAAATGGAAGAATATACTGCCATTTCTTTTCCATAAGAACAGACTCTGAAATGAAAAGGAAAAAAAAAGAAATATTTATTTAGTCTGAGAAATTATACCTTCCTCTTAATGATTAAAAAGAAATAAAAAATGTCTTATTTTTCTATTAAGAAATTAAAAAATATCATAAGAAATTATCAATGTTATTTGAAGACTGGAAAATCATGGCATATTTTCTAGTCCAACTCCTTAAAGTGAGGTAGACTGGTGCAGCTGGGGGCCATGCTATTCATGACCACACTACAGTGATGTCAACTAAGAGTAAGCATTTAGAAGCTACTGGAGAGATTTACATCACTACAACAGCCAGACTTGGCCACATCCCTCAGATGTATTCTAGCAGGCAACAGAATTAGGGCAATGGAAAAAGTCTCCTATATATCAACCGAAATATTTTTTAAATGTCTTCATTAAAATGGAAAATATAAGAATTCTTGAGGTCTTTCAAAGTGTTGAAAAAGCAAAGGCCTTAAAAACTGCACAGCATTTCTCATCTGAAATATGGACCACTTTTTCTGGGACAAAGCAGATCTCAGTGGAATCCAGACAAATAATGACTCACTGGCACAGGAATGATGTAGAACTGACACGCCAGCTTTGAACCAGAACACAACTCGTGTATTCTCAAGGAAGACCTTGGGAAAGGCCTTTGGAGATCATCCTGGTCCCCAGTCAGTGGCTCACCTCTGGCTCAACCGAGAGCATTGGCAAGTCTAGTGGTTGTTTTCCACATGGTTCTTCCTCTATGCTCTGGAAAAAAAGAAAACAATAGTTATAAATATTTACATTTGAAACCAAAACAGTTTGACAACAATTGCAGCTGCTAAATGATTTATGAAACTTGTGAAATCAAACAGTGAAAGATAGAAGACAAACATGTCGCTGCTAAGGAGGAACATTTCCCGGAACTTTGATTTAGTAGATGATGCAGGCTTCGTAGATTGTAATTATACCGCAATACTTCTTCAGGGAGTTTGGTTTAAAAATATGATAGACTTAATTGCCATTTGATCATTAGCATTTCACCGTCATTAACCTTTAGCTGACAAATTACCTACTTAATGGTGATATATTTCAATTTAAACTGTTAGAGGGGCTGGTGCAGTCTATATATTTGGGTCAAAAGCCATTTACAGACAGAAATACGACTTTGGGATTCAGAAAGGGAAAGATTGGCATGTAGTTTTAAGTTTTCAAAAATGCAACAAATAAGTAATAAAACATCTTTTCATATTTCTTTACTGTATTTTCAACAATTTTTCTGGAAGTATGCAGATGTCTGGCTAGCCTCTGCTCAGGATCAGGGCTCCATCCTGAAAAGGTAAAGTGCAGCACTTACACCCTGAGAATGATCAATTTAACCTTTCCTGGTAACTGCAATCCTCACACCGAATAAGCCCACGAGAGTAGCTCCAACTGGCTTAATGTTAAGGAGTTGCACAGCCAACCAAAGGCATAGAGTTCAAATCTACCATCTACTTCTAGAGGAGGAAAATGAGCAATCTGCTCTTGTGTTTTTAAATGGCTCTCTCTGAATATCTGCTGGAGGTCTGCTATGCACCTGTTGCAACTTGACAGCACATAACAACAATAGAATATAGACACACTATACAAGCAGAAAGCCTGAGCTTGAATCTCTTATTAATGGAGTGATCTGGACAGCTATTTAGTTTCATCATATCCTACATGGAAAATAAGAATATCTGCGTCATATTTTATGTATTTCATAGAAAATTTATTGGAAGAATCTCAGAGGCTATTAGAGTTTTCCATGCTTCTGGAAATTCTATGAACTTTGACAATAGTTATAGAAAGGCTTCTGAAGCCTTTTGTTCATAGGGTTGCTATGAGTTGTACTTGGCTTGACAGCAATCAATAACAACAACAACAACTAGTAGTTATAAAAGTGGTTAAGTCCTCAACGGCTAACCTAAAGTTTGTCACTTTAGAACCCACTCTTAGCTCCGAAAGAGACAAAACTTGGTGATTCAATTTCAAAAGATTCTCAAATTTGGTGCCGTGGAGTTGCTTCCAACTCAGAGCAACCCTCCACTGGGGTTTGAGACTGCAAATTGTAATGGGAAGAGACTGTACATCTGGTCCCCGCCCCAGGAGCAAGTGGACAACACAAACTAGTTCTGGACTATATAACATGATGCACTACCCTCCTCCATGAAGTACAAGACTGTATGGGGGTAGTTCTGTCTCAATGCGCTGCTAGAAGTAAAAATTGACTTGTCAACACCTAGCAACAATTAACTGCTATAAACCATGTGTGATGGTGACCTGGTGCACAGTCAGACATGGAGTAAACAAAACTGGAGCCTTCTGCCCACACAGGCCATTATTTTTTGAAATTTATTATTACTATTATTTTGTGTGTGTGTACTATCAAATTGGATCTGACTGGTACAGGAGGAAATTGCCCCTCCTTCTCCAGCAGAGCAACTGGTGCACTTGAATCATGTACCTCTGGGATTGCAGTGTAGCTTCTTGCCACTAGGCCACCAGAGTTCCCTTTCACACAGGCCATTTTATGCTAGTGTTTTACTGGGGAGCTAATGAGGGGGTCCATGACTTAGTTCCCCATCTTTCCAAGCTAGTTGGGGAAGCACTAGTCAATGGGCAGGCATGATCATATTGTTCAGGATGTAGTTTTGTATATCAATCTCAGAACATATCTCAGAAAAAAGGAATATCAACCTTGATTATCTGTCACAAATAAGAGAAACACTTGTCCAGCCACTGACCTCACAAGGGGTAGAAGGTGTGCAGGCTCTTGTTGAACTCATGGATGCTTATTACTTGATGAAAGAAGACTTTGATAATATGGAATTTAGCAGCTGGACAGGCAAACCTAGTCCGTTTTCAAGCTGGATCCCAAGGCCAAAGCATTCTTCATGGGCACTTACAATAAGAAAGCCCATCTGATTCCATAATCCATTTGATTCAGGCAATAAAGACATGTGCAACAATGAATGAATGAAAACCTAACTTTTCTATAAACTTTTGTTTAAATAACAATTAAAATAAAAAAAATTTATTAAAGGGAGGAAAAAAAAAAGACATCTAGATATAGTGCAGACCTGGTGCTGGAGTCTGAATACAGTGAAGAGTTAGTTGAAGATGACTCTCAGTGTGATGAGAAAGACCAAGATGCTTTGGAAACTGATCCAGAAAGAGATAAAACATTCAAGGCTTTCAAAATCCAAAGGGAGCCAAAGAAAGGAAAAGAAAAAAGAGAAGAAATGAAACTTTTTTCAGTGTCGACAGATTCTTTTTTTCTATTTTATTTTTTATTAAATTGTATTAGTTTTAATGAACATTTACAGAGATTTTTGGGATTTCATTCATTCATTGTTGCACTGTTTTCTCCACCCTCATCCCCAGTTCATTCTTCTTCCCCCCCCCATGTCTGTTTTAATTGTCCAATTGCC
>NW_006399945.1:5597175-5622922 GCF_000299155.1 Elephantulus edwardii
AGAATTGCTACATAAATTATTTCGACAGCTTCTTTGACACACTCTGCTGACCAGTCTAACCGGTCTAGAGAAAGCCTTCAATTTCTCCGGAGGAACTATGTTTCAACAGTAATGGGATAAGTTGTGGTCACATTATACCAAATGGTAATACAGCTAGAAAGATGTAATGCAAAGGCCAGTGTACACCTCTTATAGAGGTTGATAGGACTCCCTTGTCAATCTAATCAAATTGTCAAACTTCCAAATGAAGTTGTACAATTAAAAATGGAAATGAAATGTAGTCTTGAAGTTGGATTTTAGTTATCAATAACAAGATTTGTAACAGTGATACTAAGCTGTTATTTTTAGACTTACAAATTTATTCTAATTGCTTTTATAGGGGGAATTACTGATTTTAAAAAAAATTTAGTTACTATTAAGTGGTGGAATTTTGTGAATAAATCATAAGACAAAGCAGTCACCACTTAAAACTGGGTATTATTTTTTTTACATTGTCAAATATATTGCAAAACATAAATTAGCAATAAAAATATTCCACATGCTAAAAAGAATTACTATAAGCCTCTTAAAAGTTATTGTTGTTGTTATGAACCGTGGAGTTGGAACTGCCTCATTGCTGCCTGTCTGGTAGGTTTTCAGAGGCTGTAAAAACCACATGTGAGGATATAGTCCATCTTGCTTCCGCAGAGCATCTAGTGGATTCAAAGTGGTGCATTTAGGTTGGCAGCACAACTCCTTACCATTAAACTACCAGAGTTTGAATATTTTTAAGAGAGCCTTGAAATTATTATTTTTACTTTTGTCAAATAGTGCAAATAGTTAGCATACATGATGGCTCATCCTGTATGATTAGACCCAGATGCACCTCCAAAGAAAGGCCTGGCAAATGAGAAGCTGAAAGAAATCCTAGGAATGAAGATAATCTCTCTCTGTGCAGCAACTGCAGAATCCCTTTGCTTGTTCCTTCCTCCGATAGGTGGCCCAGCAAATGCCTTTTCCCCCTAAGTAGATAGATGGGTGATGAGTGACAGCACAAGAAGATTTGTGCTTAGGTTCACACGGTGAGTGGACTTAAGCAGAAAAAAAAAGCCACTTTGGCCTCCTGGGATGAAGATAAGCTTCAATTTAAAGTGGCTCTTGAAGATGAATAGGATTTAGATAATAGAAACAAGGGATGGAAAAGAACATGAGTAAAAAGTGATGCTTAAAACTTCCATGCCATTTGCAGAAGTCGACAAGCAGGAGATAACAATCAGGCCCATTAGTCTAGACATAGAGATCTCTGAGGTGCAGACTAGAGCTCTTGGTTCAAAGATGATATAATTTTCAAGAAACACTATGCAAATGCTGATTTTTTAACTGTCAATTAACTTTTACATACAAAAAAATTAATACATTTGTTTCTCCTAAGTGAAAATGGATTATCTTTGCTGATCTTCAAAGAAACAAAGACAAAATTATTAACATTTATTTATATTAAGACTGTTGTTCCTGGTTCTTGCTAAATGCACTGTGCTGAGAACAGTAAGGTACTGCTAACACTGAATAAGCTGCTGCGGTCACCTTGACATTGGCATACAAGAGCGAACACACACACACACACACACACACACACTTTAATGGCAGTTTAATTAGTTTTACCGTGGAGAAGATGTCACAGTGGAGATGCAGTGCTGCTATATTTAGAAACTGATATGATGACACAAATAAATTAAAAAATGCACACAAATAAAACACTGCAAAGACCACAGCAGTTCCATCTTTCCCTTTCCCCATTGCAGTTTAAGTACATACAGTGGGGTTCTCCTGCAGAGCAAGTGTCTAAATGTCTATAGTGCTTATGGGGGTTGACTGTGTGTATAACAAGAAATATTATATGCCACGTTTTGTATTTTTATGAGCAGGCAGCATATCTCTAAGAAATATTTTTAATCACTATTTCTTTCTGTTGACTGAATAAAGATGCAGCTTACCTACCAGGGGGACAATGTAGAAGATTCCCCAAGGAGTTTAACAAGTAGAAGATAGTCTTACAACCAAAAGAACAAATGATACTTTACTGATACCTCTTTCACCTAATCCTCAAGAGTCTGAAAATTCAAGAGACCCAAGCATGTTTGTTCTCAGTCCTGATATGAAAAGGCTACACCTTTTGGGAGAGGTAGGGAGAAATGACAGAAGGTGGAAGGTATACATTTTTGAGTCATTTTTGTAGTTCCCACACAAAAATATGGCAAGATAGTCTGCAGTCATTTCTACACCTGTGGTAGGAGCCGAAAAGGAATCAAATGACAGCCTCTGGTGCTTTCTGTAGGACTGAGTCATCCCAGCACCCAGTTGCAGCAGGTGGTCATGCTCTCTGATTGGAAGATCTCAGAGTGCTGTTGATGCCTCCTGAGCATTCTGGAATGAGACACATGGATTCTGAAATTAAGGCGTAAATATCTCCTTAGTGTTTTCTCAGGGCAGCTAGGCAGAACTGCGAATTGCCCATGGACAAATTATTTCTTAGTTCTCTCTGAAACAATTTAAAACTATGGAGGGAGAGTTCTCAATAAATTAACATACAAAGAATTCAAGATTATAAAAAGATCAATAAGCCCCCAAATCTTAACGTCACACCCTATGCTAGACACTAAGACTGTGTTTAATTTCCAAGTATGGTCTGTGGACCACATGAAGGCTGTTGTTTTTGTTATATTCTGTCAAGGCGAGGGCGACTCATTGTGAACCTGTGAACAGAAGATCTGAACCCTGTTCTATCCTGTGCTATCTTGACACTTTCTGACACACAGCAATCCACCTGGTAGAGGGTCTTCCTCTCCTTTGCCAATTCTCCACCATTCCTAGCATCATGTTCTTCTCCACAAAATAGCCCCTCCTAATAATGCTCAAAGTATGTGAGGAGAAGCCCCCAAAAAAGGGGGGACCCCAAACAACCAAAACACAACAACAAAGAACTCTCTTGGTACAAGACATATTTGTTTCTTCTTTTGGCCGTCCATGGGATATTCAGTACTCCTCTCTAACACCACACCTCAAAAGCATCATTTTTTTCCTTATCATTCTTATTCACTGTCCAGCTCTCAGATGCATAACAAATGATTGGAAGGAAAGACTGTGGCCTGAATCTGATGCACCTTAGTCCTCAAACTGATATCATTGCTCCTCAATAATTTGGAGAGGTCCCTAACTGCATATTTTCCCAGTGCAATGTATCTTCTTATTTCCTGACTGTTGGTACTTAGGGTGCTAATTGTGGATCCAAGCAAGATCACAAGACTGTTGTTGACAATTTTAATCTCCTCTCCATCCATCATGAAGCTGCCTATCTGTCTGGTGGTAAGAATCTTTTTCTTGATATTGAGAAGCGATCCATATTGAAGGCTGTATTCCTTGATCTTCTACAACAAGTTCTTCAAACCCTCCTCACTTTCAACAAGCAAAGTTGTGTCATCTACATAATACAGGTTATTGATGAGTCTCTCTCCAATTCTGATGCCACATTCAACTTCATAAAGTCCAGCTTCTTGAATAATTTCCTCATCATACAGATTAAATAGGTATGGAGAAACTAGAACCACAATGCATTCCCTTGTTAATTTTAAACCACACAGTATTCCCCTGCTTTGTTTGCACAACAGTCTCCTATTCCAGGTATCCTTCTCTGAGACTAGTAAGGTGTTAGTGCAAGTGTGCAGGCACATCCCAAGTCTACTGAATAAGAATCTCCTAAAAATAGAGAATTCAAGAATCTACATTTTCACAGGCTTCCTGCCATGTGATTCTACTATGCATTCTCATCCAATAAGAGAAACAATTCATAAGGAATATGGAAATTGAGTGGAAAAGAAAATGGAAAAAGTAATAAAGTCTCCACTTCTCAGCATTTCATGATGACCTTCCCTAGGAAGAACTGAGGAATGCACTCTTTGGTTATTGTTATTTTGATTAAGGTCTCTCTAAATTGATCACAAGTTGTATGGCTCAGACAGATGACTCATCAGAAACCTTTATAAAAGACAGGCACTGCTCTTAATTTTTCCCATGCATTAACTCATTCAATCTTTATTGCGACCTTGCTGGGTCAGTAGGTGCTATTTATTATCCCAATTTACAGATAGAAAATTATATGTAATTTCCCAAGACAGATGTTTACCCAGCTATTGGGCCTTATCAAAACAGGTATTCCTAGTTAAGTGTCCTCTGAGTAAAGGAATGAAAAACATTAACTTAAAAATCAGGTTTAAAAAATATTTTAAAGTACTCTCTAAGTGCTAGAAACAGAGATAACAACTCCTATCCAGATCTAATAAAGATCTAACATTCTGTGTCTGTTTTTCATTAATTTTTATGTGTTTTGGAATGTGAGTTACTGTAAGGTGGTCAAGCTCCTCTTTAGTTACTTATTCTTCTATACAGAATAAAACACTGAAACATTCCTGTAAAGCACATGACTCTACTCTCTATGGATTTATTAAAAAGACCCCCAGATAAGAGAATTCTAAAATCTGATCAAGTCAGCAGTTCCAGCTGTGTAATTGGTATCCATTATTCTCTATTGACTGCTGTGCGGAACTTCAATTTCTGTAGCATAAACAGAATTCCCATTTCCTTTGCAAGGAGGCTGTCATGGGCTACAGCTAAAAATAAGATTAATCAGCAAAATTATTTCATAGATTCCCAGAGACTTTTGAACAAGTTCCTCAGGAGCTAGTTTTGTATAAAAGTACTTCTCCATAAATCACTTTTATATTTTAACTCATTACATTTGTCCTACATGATTCTTAACTGTGTGTAACATATGATGTAGAGAGAGGACAATCTCTTGAAGAATCAAGGAATAACTAAGAAATCATAAGAATGTTGGGATATATCCTAGGTTTCATTTTATTCTTTTGCTATTCACAAATTTTTAAAAGTATGAGGAAATTCTTTTCTGATAAAAATAAAATATCAATATTCAGTGTTTTATACTTGTTATAGCTTCCAACCTGAGTTATGCAGATGACACTACCTTGCTTGCTGGCAGTGAGCAGGACTTGAGGCACTTGTTGCATAGATCAAGAAGGGCAGCCTTCAGTATGGATTACATCTCAATGTCAAAAAGACAAAGATTCTTACCACTGGACCAATAGGCAAAATCATGATGGATGGAGAGGAGATGGAAACTGTCAATAACTTCCTCTTGCTTGAATCCATAATGAACACCCTTAGTACCAACAGTCAGGAAATAAGGAGACACTTTGCACTGGGAAAATCTGCAGTTAGGGACATCTCCAAATTATTGAGGAGTAATGATGTCAGTTTGAAGACCAACGTTCATCTGATTCAGGACATAGTCTTTTTGATCATTTGCTGTGCATCTGAAAGCTGGACAATGAATAAGGATAACAGAAAAATAATAGATGCCTTTGAGCTGTGGTATCATGGACAGCCAAGGGAATTAACAGATATGTCTTGGAGAGGGTGCAGCTGGAGTGCTCTTCAGAGGCAAGTATGATGAAGCTTTGCTTCACATACTTTGAGGATGTTGCTGAGAGAGGCAATTCCTTGGAGAGGAACATGATGCTGGGAAAGGTGGAGGGTTGGTGAAGGAGAGGAAGACCCTCAACCAAGAGAATTGACATGGGGACTGCCACAATGGGCTCTTGTGTGTCAGGAGTATGAGGATGGCAAAAGATAGAGCAGGGTTCAGATCTTTTGTTCATAGGGTCTCTATGAAACTTACTCAACTCAATAGCACCCAGCAATAAAAAACAAACAAACAAACAAAACCCAACAAAACAATCCCCAAATATGGCCCCTCACTCCTTGGGAAAAATTAAATATATCCCAGGTTATTGTTGCTGTTGTTGATTGCTGTCAAGTCGCGCATGACTCATAGCGACTCTATGATCAAAATAACTAATGCCTTTCCATAACTATTGCCATTTCTCCAAGTTCATTGAGTTTCTAGAGGCCTGTGGTTTAGGAAGTGGACACCGCTCCTCCTTCCAAACCTGTTTTACAACTGGGAACTCCATCAAACATTGTCCGCATTGGAAAACTATTCTGAAAGTTGATACGCTAATGGCACAAGGTTCAGCATCACAGCACACTCAGGTTACTTCAATACAGCACATAAACAAAGAGTGATGTACAAAGTCGAAGAGTGTTCCTCCAAATATAACAGCACTAGTGTCACTAGTGTCATTAAGCAGTGGTTAAGTGACTAACTAGTAGCCAAACTCCCAGAGTGAAGGTTCCAGCCAGTCCTCACCTGCAGTTCCATCCCCTCTCACTAAGGAGGTTTGAAAGCCACACCCTCGAATAGACCTCCACCTTTGGCCAAAGGCTCAAAGACACCCACTCTTGGGGGGAAGAGAGTAGTAACACACATCAACCATGACCCCAAAAACTTCCTTTACATGACAACACAACTGCGACCAAGAACCTAGCCAGCAGCCAAACTCCCAGAATGGAGGCTCAAAGATACTTAAATTTCATATTTAAGTTGCAGGGAAAAAATCAGGTGTATTTCTAAACATGAGTGATAAATTTATAATATTCTTCCCCCACGTTAATCCATTTGTCACTGTGGTACAAAATGTTTCAGATACCACAGAACAAAAGATTTTGTGAATTCTAAATCACCAAGATAATCGATCCTAGGTAGCACAGTGGTTAAACTGCTAGTCTGCAAACAGAAAGTTGGAGATATGAACTCACCAGCCACTCTTTAGTATTTACAGGATAGGGTGCTTTCATAAAGATTACATCCTTCGAACACTAAAGGGCAGGTCTCCCTTATTCTTTAAGGTCACTATGGGTTGGGACTGGCCTCAAGGGAATGTTTTTGGGTTTGTGAATACCTTACAAATTTCCTTAGTCAGGCTCTTTGGGAAACAGAAGCAGTGATACATATGTACATATATGGAGAATTACACTTCATGAGGTCAACTCATATTATTGTGAAAGCTGACAAGCCCAAATTTAGATCAAATGACAGGCGGAAGACTTTGTTGTCTTGTGTGCCAAGATCCTAGGTCATGAGAGAAAAACAAAAAGTGGAGAGAATATACCTATTGATAGTCTGAAGGCAGCCACACAAGGACAGGCAAGTCCCAGGCCTCAGCACAGAGCAGCAACTGTCCCTATCTCTCCCTGGCTGAAGTGGTGAGGTGAGGCAAGGAGAAGTCTAAAAGGTCTAAACAACTACCTAAAAAAGATACATATTTTTTTCCCATTCCCAGGAATGGTGATCTGAAAGAATGTAGAAATTATTGAACAATATCATTAATACAAGCAAAATGTTGCTCAAGAGCATCCAAAAATGGCTAGAACAGCATATTGACAGAGATCTGGCAAAAGTTGAAGCTGGGCTCAGAAGAGGTCATGACACCAGGGATACATCATTTCTGATGTCAGATGGATGCTATCTGAAAGGAGAGAATACTAGAAGAATGTCTGTTTTGGTTTTATTGACTATCCGAAGGCATTTGACTGTGTCAATCATAATAAACTATGATTAACAATGAGAAGAATGGGAGTCTCGGAACATATCATTATGTGCATAAAAACCTATAGCTACACCAAGAAGCTGTTATCTGAACACAGCAAGGGAATACTGCTTGGTTTAAGATCAAGAAGGGAGTGATTCAGGGATCTATCTTTTATCCCTATCTATTCATTCAGTCTGCTGAGCAAATCATTCAAAAAGCTGGACTCTATGAAGAACAATGTGGGATCAGGATCAGAAGAAGACGCATCAAAAACTTATGCAGATAACACAATTGTTTCTTGCTGAAAGCAAGGAGGGCTTGAAATGCTTGCTGAATACAACCTTAAATATGAATTATATCTCAATATCAAGAAAACAAAAATCCATGTCACTGGACCAATTAGCAACATCATAATAGATGGAGAAAAGATTTAAATTGTCAGTGATTTTTGTCTTATTAGGATTCACAGTCAACAATTTTGGCACCAGTAATAGAGAAATCAAAAGTTTTTTTTGCAATGAGGGAGTCTATTTTCAGAGATCTCTCCAATGTCTTGAGGAGCAACGATAACAGTTTAAAGATTAAGGTACACCTGATCCAGACCATGGTATTTTCTATTTACTATGCATGTGAGATCTGGACAATGAATAAAGATGACAAAAGAAGAATTCATGTCTCTGAGTTGTAGTGTTGAAGAGGAACACTGAATATCCCAAGGACTGTCAAGAAACAATATAACTTAGAAGAAGTGGAGTCAGGGTGCTCCTTTGAGGCAAGAATAGTGAAGCTTTGCCTCACATACTTCTTTTAGGAAGAGATGTTCTTTGGAAAGTGACATTATTCTTGGAAACCTGAAGAGGCAGTGAAAGAGAGAAAGACCCTCAAGCAGATAGATTGATACAGTGAGAGCAGTAATGAGCTTGAGTATGTAAAAAATAATAAAGATGGCACAGGATAGGAAAGGGTTCATAGAGTCACTATGAGTTGTACTCAACTCAATTTAACAACAACAATACAGTCTGGAGATAGATAATGTCTGCAGGGACTCTCTTTTGTAATGATTGATAGATTGTATAAACTTTCATTATGCAAGGTGATTACGTTACATTGCGTTAGGTTACATTATAGAACAAACACTAGTGTATAATCCTTGGCTAAGCTACTTGGTAGCTACCACCTTGCCGAACTGATACTAAAAGTCACCATCATGCTAGTCTATGTTTACATTTCTGATAGTTTGAAACCAAGAGTGTCTTACTGGGCTGGACAGAAGATGTACGAAAATTTATTTCAGATCCTTTATGCTCTTATTTTTCTCCAGCGCTCTTAATTTCCCATTTTTTTTTCCTTACTGAGGTATTAGTGAAATAACTTCTGTAATAACTTTTTGTAGAGAGAAGGAAATAGTTCAAAGTCAGCAGAGTAAAATTTTAGGAAAGATATTTTTGTCTTTTTGACAGTAAGTACTGATTCAACTTACACTTGTTTTCTACTGGAACAAAAACTAGTTCACTGTGATTTGTTTCCTTAGCAAAATATCCTTCACAGTATTGTTCTATGGGAGTGCAGATAGGTGGTTGTTGTTGTTAGGTGCTGTCAAGTCAACTCTGACTCATTGCAACCCTAGGTAGTTAGGAAGGAATCCTGCTCTATCCTTCATCAAACTCTGTCTCTGCTGTGCTTAAACCCAGGGCAGTAGTCACTGTGTCAATCCATGTCTCTGAGAGCTTCCTTCTTTTCCAATACCAAATAAAAGTGATGAAATCTTAGGATATTAATATGATTTTTTCCCCTTTTTTTTCTTTTTTTATCTTTCTTAAAGATGTTTGAGGAAAGTTTTGGAGAGAGATCTTTTATATTTGGGTTATAGAATTTATAATGTCTTACCCTAAGTAAAAAGATGGAAAATAAAATTTCTTAATATTTTGCCACAATGTTTTGCCACATTCAGTAATTCACATTTTCACCTTTTGTTCTGTTTTCTCTCTGACTTCTTGCTGCTCAGCATGTCTTCGAGAACTTGGATCTTGCCTATTCATCCCAGTATGGTGCGAGGTGCAATGTCCTTTGCTATCCTATCCCTTCTTACATCCTCTTCTCTATATGTCTTATTCATACATCTCACATCTATCCTACATCATCTATCTCTCACCCCACTTCCTCCAGCTTACACCTTCTTCATCTGAAACCAGATGCCTTCCTCAAGTTTCCCTCCACATCTCACATTCCATAACCATTACAGCATTTCCTACCTCAATCACACTCTGTTACACAGTGTAATGCCACCAGTTTTTTGCATCGTGATGACTTGCATGTCCATAGTGTATTGCTTTGTTAGCCAAGAAGCCATGCTTCTTCAGTGGTTCAAAATTTATCTCTAAGAAGGATAAGTTAGTCTCCTCCCATTAAAATTTATAGTTTCAGAAACCCAATGAAGGATCACTAGGAGATAGAATCTAATAGATGTCAGCGAATTAATGGTGGTGTTAGAAATTATGACATTAGGGTTTAAAAAAAAAACAAAGCAAAGAAACCACCAAATAACTCTAGTGTCACTTAGGCTGAATAGATTTCAACAGCATTTCCAAATTAATAGTAGGAAAAGATACCTGTGATTTTTTTTAACTTGTTGTTGTTACTGTTATGTGCTGTCAAGTCACCTGCAACTCATAGTGACCCTATGTACAACAGCTCTGAACCTTGCTATTTCTGAGTCAATTTCACCTTCTCCAACACACCTACCTCCCCTTTACTCCAGTCACTGATTTAATCATCTCATCTCCCCCTGCTGCACTGTCCCTCCATCCTCCCAAGCATGATATCCCTCCCACTCCAAGGATGGATCCCTCCTTGAACACATTCAAAGTATGTCAGATGGAGCTTCAGAATCCTTTCTCCAAGGAGAAACGGGGTTTCACCCTCTCCGAGACAAACTTGTTTGTTCTCTTAACAGTCCACGGTATATTCAATATTCTTCTCCAGCACCACAGCTCAAAGGCATCAATTATTCTATCATCCCTAGTCATTGTCCGGCTTTCTGATGCAAAGCACATAATTGCAAAGACCACATCAGGCACACCTTAGTCTCCAGACTGCCATTGCTGTTCTTCAGTCTCTGGAGATGTACCTGACAGAAGACTTCCATAAAAATATTATGGATCACAGCAGAATATTGTCTGTTATAGGGCTAGAAGGTGACCCTTTTATATTTGAAGCTGCAGGAGTAGAGTCCTGTGTACCAACGAACATAGAGATAATTGAGCAAGATTCTGTTCCGTTGTTGATGAGTTTGCCTTAGCTCAGAGGTAGTTAGTAACTAATAGCAACAACAGTAATACATTTTGATAAAACTTTTAATGTATTCCTGCTCAAAATCTCAAAAAACTAATTACCATCAAATTGGAAACAACTCATAGCTGGCTCTCCATGGGGCTTTTGAGGCTGTAAATCACACAGAGAGGGGAAATGCCCAACTTATTCCCATGGAGACACTAGTGAGTTTGAATTGCCTTAGAGGCACACCTTTTGAGTTTGCAGTGCATCTCGCTACAGACTGTCACAAGAGCTTCTTTGCAAGTAGCAAAAAAATATTTTACTAAGATTATCCCTCTCACCTCCTCTCCCAAGAAATGAAAAGATTTCTTGGAAGTCTTTGAATTCTGAGAGAGGCTTCCCTGAGAGAGCAGTGACTACTACAAAGGGAGATTACCTAAAGATAAGCTTCAGGGGAACCTAGAGTTGTGAGATAGGAAAAGATGTATTGTTTGAAGTCATAGATTTGTGTGTTGCCAGGCTGCCACCGCCAACCACTCGTAAAGGAATCACAATAGGATGTACTCAGTCAGACTTGGAGAAAGATGTGGACCAAAACACAAAATAATAATAAAAAGACCAGAATTGTAGGTTCTACAGAGACTGGTAAAATGCAAGATTATGGCCCTGAGTTATATTTTAGAGTTGAAACTGAACTCAACCCTTTGGCTCAATTATCAGCAAAGCAATAGACAGGCCTATAAGGTGAATAATAGCACTGGAGGGTTGTCGACTTCTTAGAACAATCAACCATACAAATAAAAAGATAATGTGTGTCCAGGGATAACATTCAGAAGGCAGAAAGGGTTCGGGAAGAACAGATCGAAACAGCTTAAAAACAGGAAGAATATGAGGAAAATGCTATAACAATATGAGGATTATAGTTACTGTCACAAATCAAAATATGAATGAGTTGTTGGGTGAAAAATCAATTTGCTTTATAAAACTTCATCCAAATCACAATAAAGGGTTTTAAAGATGAATCTTGTCTATTTTATTTATACATACAAGCTGTTACACTTTTTCATTTTATTTTTGCTTTACAGTACTGCCTAATTTAAGAATCTGCAGTGTCTAACCCTGTTAGCCAGATAATCCATATGAGTGACTAATCTAGAACTAGTCCATCTTTAGCTTACTCCTTGTCAGAGGGGCCAGGGATAAGAGAAGGAGCACATATTCTCCAAAATTCATGATTGGTGTTTTTATGCACAATATTTTCCCCATACATGACCAACAGGAATCAGGATTACCTCAATGGCAATGAGTTTGGGTTTTGCACAGGAAACTGAAAACCCAACCAGGTCAATTGCTATAAAGTCAATTCTGACTCATGGTGATCTCTGTGTTGACTGGCAGAATTGAGGCCTTGGGATTTTCAATGGCTGTATTTTTTTTTTCTTTTCTTCTTTATTCTGAAGAGCTATTGAGTGAGTGGGTTTTATCCAACAACTTTTTGATAAGTAGTAAGTCTTTACCAGTTGCACAAACCACCGACTCCCTTTTAAAACTTTAGGTGCCCATTTAATCAGTTCAGATTCATAATGATTTCATATTCAGAACCTGTCTCTCCTTTTATTTCTACTTAAGAAATTTCTCCTTCAAAGGTGAAGCAGGTGAAACCCCAGGACAACTCCCCATAGTTGTAATGGGATTCAGGTACTACATCTCTCCCTAGAGCCTCTTAGAACTACTTGGTTTATAAGATTATGGGAGTTCACTTTTAAAAAGTCCACCTTTTATAATTACTATCATGTATTTTTGCAGCCAGTTCAGTCCATGAAAACCATACACTACTCCAGAATGGTTGAATGTTTGGCCAATCCTTTTCAGTGCAATGACTCTGTGCATTTGACCTTCTTTAGACATTTTCTGTATCGTTAAAATATTTGCCCATAGACTTCTTCAGTATTGTTGTTCAAAATTTAAGTTTGTCGTGGGATATTTTTTTCTTCTTTTTTAGTTTTTTTAACTTTGGAAATGGTAAGACTATTCTTTCCTGTTGGTTTTCTAGCACATTTCATCACAATCCTTTATCATCTCGAGCTGTCCTTTGAAAACCTTTTTTAGTTCTCCTAGTTATTTCTTGCACTTTAGCTTCTCCATGTTCTAGAGAAAGCTTCAAAGTCCCTTCTGACACACATTTTGGTCTTTTCTTTACTCCCTTTACTTTTAATGACCTTTTGCTTTCTTCATGCATAAAGACTTTATTGTCATCCTCCAACTCCTCTGGACTTTAGTCATTAGTCAGTGGGTCAAATCCACTCTCAAAATAGGTTTTAAATTCAGATGGGATATCATCAGGAGACTAAAGAACCAATGTCATAGAGTTGTAGTATTGGTAAATAATATTGAATGTAATATCTGCCCCCAAAAATGTACAGCCAGGACTCTACCAACAAGTGAGGATGGCAGGATTTTTTCTAATATATAGTGATCATATTATCTGGAGAAACCAATACCTGGATAAAACATTGTATTTGGTAAAGTAGAGGGTTAGGGAAGGAGAGGAAGATGTTCAGTGAGGTGAATTGACACAGTAATTGCACAATATGTTCAAGCAAGGCAGCAGTTATGAGCATGGCTCAGGGCTGGACACTTTTTCCATCTAGTTTCCTTTGTTTTTTTTGTGTACCATTGAGCCTGAACTAACCCATAGCGGACCCTCCAGTGGTTTTCAGAGGCAGTTAATTGGTCGGGAGGAGATTGCCCATCCTTCTCCTGTGGAGCAGCTGGTGGCCTCAAACTGCATATACGTTCAGGATGCGGCACAACTTCTTGTCACTAGGCCATCAGAGAATCAGTAAGAATTGAGGCCAATTTGACAAAACCTAACAATAACAACATCATATGCAATACTTTATTTTGTTGTTGTTGTTGTTAATATGGTCTTCATTCACATATATACACCAACAGCTAAAGTACAAGAAGTGGGAATTGAAGATTTTTTTTTTTTACCAAACTTTGCAGGCTGAAATGAAGCAAACATGCAATCAGGATGGGTTAATGATATTAGTGACTGGAATGCAATAGTTGGAAATAAAGAAAAAGGAATGATAGTTAGTAAGTATCAGATGTTTTCCTGAAATTAGGCAAGAAATAAAATGATCAAATTTTCTGTGTTCCATAATTTCAACTATATATAAGTGGTTTGTTTCTTTTTTAATTTACTTACAAAATTCTAATACATTGTTTGCCAGAACCGATCTTCCAATTTCCCTAACACCCATCAAAAGTTGCAAATAGAAATACCATTTGACCCAGCAATTCCACTACTGGGAACATACCCCAAAGAGGCCATAATTGCCACCCTAGCAGATATATGCACACCCATGTTTATCTCGGCTTTGTTCACAATAGCAAAGAGTTGGAAACAGTGTAAATGCCCATCAACAAAGAAATGGATAGAGAAGCTATGGTATACTCACACAATGGAATACTACCCTACATTGAAAAACAGGAACTCATGAAATATTGTACAAAATGGGTAACCATGGAGGACATTATGTTGAGTGAAATATCTCATTCTAAAAAGGACAAATACTGCATAGTGCCACTGTTGTAAAATGAGACTGACATCGGGTTTGGGGGATACTGAGAAAGATGGATAAATTATGTATACTGCATTAAAACAGATGAGGGAGAGCACTGTGTAAAAGTGATATGTGGTAAAGTATTATTGTCATGACAGGAGTCCAGAAGGAAGGCTGCATCTTGGAGTGAACTTGGGGGGAGGATTGTATAACAGTGAAAGAATTTTACTTTTCAAAGAGAAGAGTGAACTTGGGAACAGGGGTGGGCAGGGAGGAAAGTGTAACAATGAATGAATAGAAATCCAAAGTCTCTGTAAATTTTTATTAAAATAATAATAATAAAAATTGTACAACCCCATGGTTAAGCCCCTCTACCAAAAACGATTAGAAAAGCACATCAGTAGAGAACTGCCGGAAGTCAAGGCTGGGTTTAGAAGGGGTCGCGGTACTAGGGATATTGTTGCTGATGTTAGAGGGATCTTGGCTGAAAGCAGAGAATACCAGAAGAATGTCTATCTGTGTTTCATTGATTATGCAAAGGCATTTGACTGTGTGGATCATAACAAACTGTGGCTGACTCTGAGAAGAATGGGAATCCCCAGAACATTTAATTGTGCTAATGCGAAACCTATACTTGGACCAAGAGGCAGTAGTCAGAACAGAACAGGGTAACACTGCATGGTTCAAAATTGGGAAGGGTGTATGCCAGGGATGCATCCTGTCTCCATACCTTTTCAACATGTATGCAGAGCAGATTATCCGAGAGGCTGGGCTCTATGAGGAGAATTGTGGCATCAGGATTGGTGGAAGATCTATTAACAATCTGCGTTATGCAGATGACACAACCCTGCTTGCTGAAACTGAGGAGGACCTCATGCACTTGCTGCGAAGGGTCAAGGACTGCAGCCTTCAGTATGGACTGAGGCTCAATGTCAAGAAGACAAAGATTCTTGCCACTGGACCAATTGGCAACGTTAGGATGGATGACGAAGAGATTGAGAGTGTTCACAGCTTCAGTTTGCTCGGCTCCACACTCAACACTCTTGGCACCAGCAGTCAGGAAATCAAAAAGCGTATCGAGATGGGAAAGTCTGCTGTTAGGGACCTCTCAAAGGTACTCTGGAGCAACAGTGTCTCTCTGGAGACTAAGGTGCGCCTGATACAGGCCATGGTCTTTGCAATCGCTTGTTATGCATCAGAGAGTTGGACAATGACTAGGGAGGACAGAAGGAGAGTGGATGCTTTTGAGCTGTGGTGCTGGAGAAGGGTACTGAATGTACCATGGACTGCCAGGAAAACAAACAGATTCATCTTGGAGAGGATTAAACCAAGCTACTCCTTGGAGGCAAGGATTCTGGGGCTTCGTCTGACATACTTTGGACATGTTGCCAGGAGGGATGGGTCCTTGGAGAGGGACATCATGCTTGGGAGGGTGGAGGGACAGCGCAGGAGGGGAAGACCCTCTATGAGATGGATTGATTCGGTGACTGGGGTAATCGGGATGGGTGTGTCAGAGGCGGTGCAGTTGGCGCAGGATAGAGCAGGGTTTAGGGCTGTTGTGCATAGGGTCGCTATGAGTCGCAAACGACTCGACGGCACATAACAACAACAACAACCCCTACACAACCCCATCTCTCTGCTTCTACTCTCTACCACACCTTTTGGATTCTTATACTCATTCTATAGTAATGATTTTATACAATATTTATCTTTGTAGGACTGAGTTAGTTCATGCAGCATAATGCTCTCCAATCCCTCCCAAGTTAGGTAATAATTTACAAAATCATTGCTCCTGTGTGCTGCATAGTATTCCATTGTGTGAATGTACCATAATTTCTCAATCCCTTTGTGGTTAGACATTTGGGCTGTTTCCATGTCTTTGTAATAATGAATAATGCTGCTATGAACACTGGTGTACAAATCTCCGTTTGTGTCTCAGTTCTCATTTTCTCGGGGTATATTTCAAATAGTGGAATAGCTGGGTCATATGAAATTTCTATGTTCAGCTTTTTGTGGAAGTGCCAAACTGACTTCCAGAATGAGTGGAAGTTTACAATGCAGATTGAGTTTTCATTCAATCACCCATTCATGTTTTATTTTGCTAACGATATACACAATATAAACACATCCTTCTCTGTTCTTCCATTTTACTCTTGATTCCATTACTATTTCTATCCCAGCTTTTCCTGCCTTCATGGCTTTGTGTCTGGATAGATACTCTCCCTTTTGATCGTATGTCCGTGGTGTTATTGTTCATCTCATAGGCCTTTCTATTATTTGGCTGAAAGTTGAAAAAAGGGAGTTTTGTTTCAAGTTTCAAGAGAGATTAATGGTCAAAATCTCAGAGGCTTATCAGTATCTACTAAACAAGTAAGCCTGGCTATATTTATCCATTTTAGGCTTTCCCCCCATATTTTTCCCTATATGCAGGGACTTCTGCTCTGATCTATTTTAGAGTCATCAGCAGTGGTAGCTGGGTACCATTTAGTTCTGGTTTCAAAGTCAAGGAAGTTGAGATGAATGTGGTCTTTAGTCTTTTGAACTACTTGTTTGCCTGCATCTTTGCTTTTCTTCTTTGTTTTTTTTTGTTCTGGAGAGGGAGATATAATCTTAGATTGCTGCTCTTAAGCTTTTAGAACCCTAGTCACTAGTTACCAGATTAAGATGTAGAACTTTGTTTTATGAATTTTGTTATGACAACCGTCAAGCTCACATTATATCTCTTGTGAATTTGTTTTCATTTTTTTAGCTTCCGCTAAATCTGAAATTGATGATCTATGTCACAGTAATTCCATCTTCTTCTAACTGATGATAGAATTGAACTTCATCTTCTCTTTCCAGTGATTCTTTTCCCACTGTTACTTGTATATCCTACATGGAAAGGCTGATGTGTATATTTTTCACTTATATTGCTGAAAATAGGCTTTCCTAATGAATAAGTCATTAATCTTCTGCCATGTGACCTCTAATGTAATTTATGACACACTGGCCAACTTTTCAATTATAACTCTTCATCCTTAGTTCCCTATTATCAAGTAATCTTATTTATGTGTTTGATCAATTTCATACTGCAGAAATTAGTAGAAATCTTTAACTTATGTTTTTCCCTTTGGTATTAGTTTTGGTACATAAATTTTAATAATAACAATATTATATGTTCTTTCTTCTAGGTATATGAATACCATCCTATCACTGACATTGCTGTATGTCAGGCTAGATCGTGAATGTTCTCCTTTGATGATTAATATAGTGCCAATTCTCTTCAATTTTTCACTCATATCACTATAGACCATGTGTAAATTTCATTAAAAATGTCTACTATTAATCTATTTCAGCTTACTAATGTGCATGTAGCCTATCAATCTTCATAGGTTCCATACTATTTTTGAATATTTCTACTTTCCCTAGATTTATTTCTTCTTTTGTATTCTTTATTAAAAATTTAATAATTATTTGCAGCTGACTTTTAGTTTATGTTTTGCTGCATCATCAAATGAAGACCTCCAAAATTTTACTCTAGCTACATAATTAAGGCTTATACTACTTTGAGGAAGTCACATTTCCTCAGTTATAGTCTGAATGTTTTGTAATTTGAGTGCCTCATCTACAAGCAAAATATAAAATAATGCCCCCCCCACTATCTGTAAAATGTCTCTGTCCAATCTTTTTCAAGTCCTTCTCCTTAGTCTGTTTGAAAGTCACATTAAAGCCTGTCCACTAAGATTTATCCTGTTGATATTTGAAATACATGTGGCATAGCTTCCAGTACCATAGTTACATGTAATTACTTTACCATAGTATAACATATTAAAAGACAAATGGTGATTTGCAGAATATATCCATGGAAATAGTTAACACATATTTCTGTATATTTTTTTTTCTTGGTTGACTTATAACTTTTTAGAAAAGAACCAGTCTTAAGGTCCAATTGTTGTTGTTGCTAGACACTGTAAAGTCAGCTCCCACAGAGCCTCTTAAGTAGAACAAAACATTGCTCAGTCCTTTAGTGTCCTGAAAATTTCTACTCAGCTTACGCTAAATTTTTTTTTGTACCCACTATATAAAGAAGTAGAAAATAATCTCATTGTTGTAAGGAAAAGATAGAAAACAGTATGATTACACACTTCACATTCTCAACATCTGTGACCAAGATTCCAAAGACTTTTTTGAATGAGAAGAGAAGAGGGAGGATGAAGGATGATACTTCCCTGTCCAGACACTAACTGTGATCAGAAGAAAGCATGCAAAACTCAGACATTGCCATTTGCTATATAAATCCCTTCTCTAGTGTTCGAGTACTAAAGTAGAACAAAAAATTTAACTAACAGTTAGTTAAATTTCAATTAAATTCTAGGACAGAAAACATGAACAAGGATAAGGCACTCCAGGTTTTTCCTGTCCTTCCAGATCTTGGTCTCTGCATTCCTACTTTATGGGAATGGTCTTTATTAATTAAGATTTAAACTGACTGAATTTACTAGTGAATATTACACCAAATGGCTTAAACACAGGGTGTATTTTTCTCTTCTAACAAAAAGGTTTTTAACAATGAAGCATGTGGTTATTAAGTTGGGGCTGGCCTATGCAGTCATACACTTATCAAAGCTATGAACTCTATTTTTAATTTTTCACTCCATCTTTAAAAAAATGTGTTTTGCCATTCTGTTTTCCCTTTCATAAATAATGAAGATATGGTGATACCTGTTGTCCCTTCAGGGAATGTAGTGTTTAGTAAGTTGTACCGATGACCCAAAGTGAGAGTCCTTTCCAAGATGCCAGTCCACCTGAGATTCTATGGGAGAAAGATGGACAGTCTGTTTCTGTAACAACCTAAAGCCTCAGAAGCAAGTGGAGGGTCATGATTCAAGAATGGCTCAGTAAAGGCAATGAGGATTGTTTTTATTTAACTGCTGCTTTAGATCAATTGTATCCACATTCAATGTGAAAATAACATGGAGAATACTTGAGCATCTTTAACAAATTTAGCAGAAGATCCAACCTCAATTCCAGATTTTTTTTTCCCATTGGTAACAAGAGCTTCACACGACGGCTTCTTATTGTCAAGTAGGCTGCGTGGGTTATAATGTGTTAATCGTCTAGACTTTATTATATGGACAGTAAGAAAGTATCCACAATCATACTACATGACTAAAATCTGGTATGAAGTCTTGATATTCAGTCCTGAATGCAGAATCTAACTTCAGACAAATCATAATAGCTTAGCCTCTTGACTCAACATTCTTATCCTGACCTGTACTCAGACTCCTCCAAATTCCATAATATTATATCTTCAAAAAGGATCAGATCCCCTCTACGGACATACCATACCATTAGAGTTAAAAATAAATGGTTACACTGAGCCTGAAAAACAAGCATTAGTGAGGGGTTACAAAACCCAAGGTTATGTTCTCTATTAAGAAGGAATCACATGTGAAAGATGGATTCATTTCACAGAGTAATAGTCTTTCTTCCCCCCAAAATATTTGATTCTTCATAGACTACGCTAGAAAAAGGAAAACATGGTCATTTGAAACTAAAGGGTTACATCTGAATTTTCTTGGCCCTGTCAACTACTGAATCTGGCTCTGCTTTATCACTGTTTTGGAGCTGTTGTGATGTTTACCAGCATTCCTTATCATCATCATACCATAGACAATGGGATTACACCTTCGGCCATGATGTCTATAAAGAGAAAGAACCAATTTCTTTAGAAAACAAGTTTCTAACAATTATTTGCAGGGAGTTGCTCAATTTTGTGGTATTCTGCACTTCCCTAATGAGCACACAAAGTGCATTTATTAGCCATCTTTTCCAATGTTGAGCTATTTAGGAGACCTTTTATGGTAAAGCTATTATTGTAAAGAACTAGAACATAAGTTAAATTTATGCTTCTGTTTCAAGGTGGAGCAAAGGTGATTTCCCTTAAATGTATTATACACTGCTTATTTAAAATTAATCATAACACAAGGTCACAGATGAAACAGAATGTGTTTCCATATTCTTAAATCTTCCAGCAGCTCAAACTAGTAGCTTAAGCATTAAATTTAGGAGTTTTATAAACTCATTTGGGCTTCCATTTTATTGATCAGCCCCTAAACACTTTGTGAATCAGGACCTGGATAGTTTGTGAATCAGCTTCCAGATGGTCTGTGATGAAGGAAAACCAGATGGTGATAACATACTATTACAGCCTTCCTCAACCAGGGTTACTAAACAGAATGAAACCCTTAAGACATCTATTCCATGGTATAAAGCATCATCCCTCCAATTAATCCAGAATAGTATTGGTTATGTATGCAGTTGGGAAAATGGGGTAAATAGACACATACATAAAGGGTTTTAGTGTTAATAAGGCTACCTGGAGATCAGCTGAAGCTTGAACTTCTCAACAACTCTCTGATTTGAAAGAAATTGGCAAATTGGATAGCATTAGTTCCTATCTAAATGTTGCTATGACATATAACACTAATCCTTGTCTATATGTTTCTATGAATTTTGATAAAGGACAATAGTTATAGAAAAGCTTCAGGCCTTTTGTTCATAAGTTCACTATGAGTGGTGCTCTACTTGAAGGAAATCAATAACAGCAACACATGTCCCTACTTGGTGCAAGGACTATTTACTGAATGAGTACTCTACAGCCAAGTAGCTTGCACAGTGAAACAAAGTTTGGTGATCTGCTTACACAGACTATAGGTAAGAAAAGTCTAGAGAGAAGAGTTCTATAACAATTGGGGTTCCATTAGTCAGAACATTTCCATAACAATGAGATATGATTAATATACTTTATTTGTGAGGTTCTTGTTGTTGAGTACTTTAGAGTTGAAACCGACTCAAAGCACACCCTCCAGCAGATTTTTAAGAGGCATTTAATTGAATGGGAGGAGAAGCTGGTGGATTTGAGCTACGTGCCATGGGATTGCAGCTTAACTTCTTGACATTAGAAAAAAACAACAAACACCAAAAACCAAAACAAACTAAAACCATATAACAACAATTATAAGTAAACTACTGCAGATTCCTTATATAGTATTTTCTAGCTGTGAAAGAAAACCTGTCATTCATGTATTTTTCAGAAAAAATTCCTTATGGTTTTATGATTTGCTCTTACAAGTACAGCTCTTATCTGCCATTTTGGTGTATGGAGGAGGTGATATTGACAGCACTGATATTGATCAGGATATTGATGATTTTACAATTTGTGTCAGTGAATGCTTGCTTGTTTACAGTTTGTTCTCATGAGTATCACACTTGTCTGTCAATGTGCCTAAGATGACTTGCTTGTTACTGTGATGCTAAAAGCTATGCCACTAATATTTCAAATACAAGCAGGATCATTCATTGTGGACAGGTTTCAGTGGAGGTTCCAGGCTAAAAGCAGAATTGGTCATCCACTTCTGAAATACCTGGTCTTCAAGAATTCTATGAACAAGAGAAGAACATTGTTAGATATAATACTAGAAGGAGAGACTTTGAAACTGGAAGGTACTAAAAAAATGAGGAGCACTATAGCCTAGAGTTGCAGTGTCAAACTGATTCTATGGGCAAGCTATTGCATATGCAGGAAGCATCCAAAGATTGTGGAAGGAATATCTAGAATCACTATACCAAAATATATATTTCAACGAAAAATGTATTGACTCTGAAATATTTCAGGAACTAGCACAAAATAAAAAAAAAAACAGTAGTAAAAGAAAAAGTTCAGGATACACTGTTGTTGTTGCTAACCTAGGAACAAAAGTTCTGGAGCCCCTCTACAACTATTGACATTTATCAAAGCTCATAGGTTTCCGGAGGCATGTTGCTTCAGAAGTGGAAGCCACTCCTGCTTTCAAACTTGTCATAATATGTTTACGGTTGTTATGCGCCATTAAGTCGCCTGTATAATGTATAATGACCCTATGTACAGCAGCTCTGAACTCTTCCCTGTCCTGAGCCAGTCTCACTAATTCCGACACACCAACCCTCATTGCCCTAGTTACTGATCAATCCATTTCATTTGGGGTCTCCCTCTTCTGTCCTGTCCATCCATACTTCCAAGCATGATGGCCTTCTCCAAGGACCAATTTCTCCAGAACATGTGCCCAAAGTAAATGAAGCAGAGCTTTAAAATCAGAGCCTCCAAGGAAAGATTTGGTTTCACTCTCTCCAAGATGGCTCTAGTTGTTTTTAGCAAGCAGGGTTGTGTCATCTGCATAACACAGATTGTTGATGAGTCTTCCTCCAATCCTGATGCCACATTTCTCCTCTTAGAGCCCAGCCTCCCGGATAACCAGTTATGCATAAAGACTGAAAATGTATGGAGACAGGATACAGCCCTGGATTACACCCTTCCCAATTTTGAAACATGCAGTGTTTCCTTGATCTGTTCTGACGACTGGCTCCTGGTCCAAGTATAAGTTTCGCATTAGCACAATCAAGCGTTCTGGGATTCCGATTCTTCTCAGAGTTAGCCACAATATGTTATGATCAATGAAACAAAGATAGACATTCTTCAGATACTTCTTGCTTTCAGTCAAGATTCATCTAACATTACCTACAATATCCCTAGGACCATGGCCCCATCTAAACCCAGCCTGCACTTCTGGTAGTTCTCTGTTGATGTGCTGTTCTAGTTGTTTTTGGATAATCTTCAGCCAAATCTTGGTTGCATGTGATATTAATGTTGTTTGATTATTTCCACACTCTATGGGATCACCTTTCTTTGGAATGGGAACAAATATAAATCTCTTCCAGTCAGTTGGCCAAGTGGTTCTCCAGATTTCTTGGCACAACTTGGTGAGCACATCTAGGCCAGCATCTATTAGTTGAAATATGTCAATTGGTATACCATCAATTCCTGATGCCTTATTCTTAGATAATTCTTTCAAAACAGTCTGAACTTATTCCTTCATAGCCATAAGCTCTTGCTCATATGTTGTTTCATTAAATTCTTCTGTGCCTGCCAATTTCTTTTGGTAAAATGTATACTCTTCCCATTTTCTTTCAATACTTTCAGGATCACTCAATATTCTGCCTAAAGCATCCTTAAGTATTGCAACTCGAGGCTTGAATTTCATCTTCAGTTCCTTGAGCTTGAGAAATGCTGAGCAGTTCGGCCTCTTTGATTTTCTGACTCCAGCTCTTTGCACATTTCATTATAATACCTTACTTTGTCTTGTCCCGCAGCCTTTTGAAATCTCCCGTTCAGCTCCTTAATGTCTTGAATTCTTCCTTCTGCTTTGGCTTCTCTGCACACCAATGAAATATTCAGTTTCTTCTGACATCAGTTTTGGTCTTTGCTTCCTCCTCCTGTCTTTGCACGACCTTTTGCACTCTTCCTGGATAATATTCTTGATATCTCCCTGCAACTCATCTGGTCTTCGCTCATTAATGTTTAAGGCCTCAAACCTGTTCCTGAGATGGTTCTGAAATTCAGGTGGGATAGACTCAAGGTCATATTTTGGTTCCTGTGGGCTTGATTTCACTTTCCTTAGCTTCAGCCTAAAGTTGCATATGAGTAGTTGGTGGTCTATTCCACAATCAGCACCAGGCCTAGTTTTCACAGCTGATATTGAGCTTCTCCAGAGATTCTTCCACAGACGTAATCGATCTGATTCCTATGCACACCATCAGGTGAAATCCATGTGTATAATAGCCTGCATTTATGTTTCTGGTAAAATGTATTTGCAACGAATAAATTGTTGATTGTGCAAAATTCTATCATCCTATCTCCAGCTTCATTTCTGTTACCAAGTCCATGCTTTCCAACTACTGATCTTTCTTCTTTGTTCCCAAATTTTTCATTCCAGTCACCCATCACTATTAATTCATCTTGATTGCATGTTTTATCGATGTTTGCCTGCAAAAGTTGGTAGAAATAATCTATTTCCTCTTCTTTGTCTCTGGTTGTTGGTGCATATATTTGAATGATAGTGGTATTCACTGGTCTTTCTTGTATGTTCATGGATATTATCCTGTCACTCACAATATTATATTTCAAGATACATCTAGAAATGACTTTTTTTAGCTATGAAAGCAACCCCCTTTTTCCTTACCTTTTCATCTCCAGCATAATAGATCTTATGATCATCTGATTCAAAATGTCACATGCCAGTCCATCTCATTTTGCCAATACCTAGTATACTGATATTTATGTGTTCCATTTCTTTCTTAACAATATCTAATTTCCCTACATTCATAGTTTTCATATTTCATGTTCCAACTACTAGTGTCAGCTTACAACTCTTCTTCTTCTTTAGTATTTCCATACTTGAAAGTTCCACATCTGTTGCCCTATCTACTAGTCTAAGTGCATTCTATTGCACATAGGATTTTCAAAGGCCTGCTATTTAGGAATTGGATGGCCAATCCTTCTTCCTAGTCTGTCTTAATCTGAATGCTCAGATTTAAAAAGTATCTGGCGGACAGGCATTTTGCAGAACAATGCAGAAAAAAGATCTCTCCCAACTATGGAAATAGCCAGTAGTTTTAGTTTTCTCCCTGTCCTTAACATGAGTCTCTTGACCCACCCATTTCCCTGCTCCACCAGTATTCCCTTCTATTCCCACCTACTCCCTTCAACACCTTTACCCTGATGAACAAAAACAAGGCCAGAGACAGTCAGCTCACATTATGTTGCAAGCAAAACAACTCCCTAGTCTCAACCCCAAACCAGAAAACACACCTTTGCAGAATCTGCATGTTCCACTCATCTTCCCAGCCTCAAAATAGACCCTGACTGGCAATCAAAGGCCTTTTTAAATACGAGGCCAAATCCAAACAGTTTACACGCTGTTACAAGCTAAACCACACCCTAGTCTCACCCCCAAACCAGAAAACACACCTTTGCAAAATCTGACCATTCCACTCATCTTCCCAGCCTAAAAAAAGCCCCAGTCTGGCAGCCAAATTCCTTTTTAAATATGAGGCCAAATCCAATCAGCACACACTCTGTTGCAAGCAAAGTCACACCCTAGTCTCAACCCCAAACCAGAAAACACAACTTGCAGAATTCAGCCATTACACTCATTTTCCAAACCTGGAAATAAAATTTAAAAATCAATTAAAAAAATTAAAAGATATCTTTCACTTTTCTATAAATTGCTTGTTTGTCAGATACTCCTCTAAATCTGAACATTCCGATTAAGACAGACTAGGAAGAAGGATTGGCCATCCTCTTCTGAAATAGCAGGCCTCTGAAAACCCTATGGACAACAGAACACACATAGACTAACAGAGAGGGCAACTGAGGTAGAATTTTAAAGTATGGAAATAAAAAGGAAGAGGAACAGTTGTAAGCAGACACTAGTGATTGGAACATGGAATGTGAGAACCACGAATGTAGGAAAATTAGATATTGTTAAGGAAGAAATGGAACGCATAAATATTGACATACTAGGCATTGGTGAGACGAGATGGACTGGCATGGGGCATTTT
>NW_006399945.1:5625283-5636004 GCF_000299155.1 Elephantulus edwardii
TGAATGTACCATGGACTGCTAGGAAAACAGATTCATCCTGGAGAGGGTTAACCCGGGCTTCTTCTTGGAGGCAAGGATTCTGGGATGTACTTTGGACCTGTTATAAGGAGGGAGAGGCCCTTGGAGAGGGACATCATGCTAGGGAAGGTGGAGGGACGGCGCAAGAGGGGAAGACCTCCTATGAGGTGGATTGATTCAGTGACTGGGGTAATCGGGATGGGTGTGTCAGAGGCAGTGTGATTGGGACATGATAGAGCAGGGTTTAGGGCTGTTGTACATAGGGTCACTATGAGTCACAAGCGACTCGACGGCACATAACAGCAACAACAACAAACCCAGCTAACAGTCTAGAAGAAATTCATATTTGTTCCCATTCCCCCAAAAAAGTGATGCAACAGAATATGAAAATTATAAAAAAAAATCAACAATGCCCCATGCAAGTGAAGTGTTGGTGAACATTATTCAAAGCTGATTGGGACATCAAAACCAACTCTCAGAAATTGAAACTGGATTCGGAAGATGCTATTGCACAGGGAATATTTGTCATTACTGATATAAGGTGGATCCTGCCTAACAGCAAAGAATACCAGAAAGACACTTAATTGGATTTTACTATATAGGCAAATATGTTTGACTAGTGGTTCATAATAGGTTAGGGGTAACATGGAGAAAAAATGGGAATCTTAGAATACTTAATATACTCCTCAGAAACCATGAAGACCAAGCACCGATTGTCTATTTACTGAGCAAATAATTCAAGAAGCTAGACTATATGAAGAAAAATGTGGCATTAAGAATGTAGGAAGACTTATCAATAACCTGTGCTATGTAAATAAAACAACATTGCTTGTGAAATTGAAGAAGAGGGATGAGGTACTGGTAAATGTTTAATGGTGACTTGAAAGTATGGGAGAGTAATAGGCAGAAATTAATGATAACTAATTATATAAAATATAATACAGAAGAATAACTTTAAGGTGCTAACAAGTTACATTAATTAAACACAATGTGTGTGTGTGTGTGTGTGTGTGTGTGTGTGTGTATGAATGATTATATACAAAATATATGCGTAAACCTCAACAAAACTCAAATGGAGAAGACTTTAAGCACTTCCTGAAGATCAAAGACTACCTACATTAATAAGGGTTATTTCTCAACATCAAGAAAACAAAAATCCTTACCCCTAAACATCATAATAGATAGAGAAAAGATTTAAATTGTCAATGATTTCATCTTACTGGAGTACACAATCAATACTCATGATAACTTAGTCAAAGAAAAAATAAAACATAAGCCATATTGTATTGGAAAATCTGTTGTCAAAAATCTCTCCAAAGTTCCAAAGAGTCAGGTGCAGCTGATACAAGCCATGATAAGTTCAATTGCTTGTTATGCTTCTGAAAGCTGGTTGATGAAGAAGGAAGACAGAACAAGAATGGATTTCTTTAAACTGTAGTGCTGGATAGTATATTCCATGGACTACCAAAAGAATAAATGAATCTATCTTGAAGAAAGTACAACCAGGTTACTCCTTAGACACAGGACAGTTAAACTTTGTTTCATAGATTTTGAGTATTATCAGGAGAGACAAATACTTAGAAACAATCTATGCTGAGAAAGGTGGGGAAGGGACAGAGAAATACAGGAAGACCCTCAACAAGACAGGTTGATATATTAATGTAACAATGGGCTCCGGCATATCAGAGATAGTGAAGGTGATGCAGGATAATGCAAGGCCCAGATCTGTTATTTATAGAATTGCTATTGTTTCTATGTGCCATCGAGCAGCCTGCAACTCCTAGTGACCCTGTGTACAACTGCTTTGAAGCTTGCCCTGTCCTAAACCAGTCTCACTGACTTGGACACACCTACCCCAATTACCTCAGTTACTATGTCCATCCATTTCATCCAGGGTCTTCCTCTCCTGTGCTGTCCCCCCACCCTTCCAAGGATGATGTCTTTCTCCAAGAACCAGTTCCTCCTGCCCAAAGTATGTGAGAAAGAGCTTCAGAATCTTTTCCTTCAAGGAGAAACTTTATTTCATTCTCTCCAAGACAGACCTATTTGTTTCCTCGGTCGTCCATAGTATGTTCAAGACTCTTTCTCAGCACCATAATTCAAAGGCATCAATAGGGTTATTATGAGTCATAGTTAACATGACAACTAACAACAAAGTGACAAGAAGCTGCGCTGCAAACCCGAAGGAATGTGGTTCAAGACCACCAGCTGCTCTGCAGGAGAAGGATGGACAATCAATTCATATTCAATTAACTGCCTCTAAATGCCTGCTGGAGAATCAGCTATGAGTGGGTTCCAACTTGATGGTAGACAACAACAACATACACATATACATATAATATACATATAACATACATATATGATATTGTTCTTGTTAGGTGCTATAGAATCAATTCAGATTCATAGCGACCCTAAGAACTAAAAATCTGAACACTATCTTATCCTTTGCTATTTTTACACTTTCTGATACACAAGAGCCCATTGCAGCAGTCACCATGTCAGTCCACCTGGTCAAGGGTCTTTTCCTCTTTTGCTGACCCTCCACCCTTCCGAGCATCATGTCCCTCTCCAAGGTAGCTCTTCCTAGTAACATGCCCAAAGTATATGAGGAGAAGTATCATCATTCTTTCCTCCGAATGTCACACTGGCTGCACTCTCTCCAAAATATGGTTGTTTGTTCTTTTAGCTGTCCATGTGATGTCCAATGCTCCTCTCCAGCACCACAACTTAAAGACATCAATTCTTTTTCTGTCATCCTTATTCATTGTCTAGCTCTCAGAAGCATAACAAGTGATCAGAAAGACCACGGCCTGAATCAGATACATCTTAGTCCTTAAACTGACATAATTTCTTCTCAATAATTTGGAGGGAATGATCACTAACTTCAGATTTTCCCAGTGCAATGTGCCTCCTTATTTCCTGACTGCTGGTACTAAGAGAACTGTAGAACAATTATAAGCAATATTGAAAGATGTTATAAGCAATATATTGAATGGCCCAGAAAACATCTAAAGGAGATGAAGTGAACACACAGAATTACAGTACCAGAAAGAATTGATTGACACTGAAAAATTTCAGAAAGTACCATATTCAGGAGCCAATGACAATGAAGGAGAAAGTGGAAGCTGCATTGAAGGAATTGGCAAAAATCAGGTGCCAGGATTTTATGGGATACCATTTGACTTAGTTAGCAGATGCAGCCTTGGATGTGTTCACCAGTCTATGCCAGGAAATTTGGAGTACAGTTATTCAGAAAGATGATCCAACTAAATGTGAGAACGATTGAACAATATTGTTTTGCTCTCAGTTAGCCTGCAACTTAACAGAGACACCTTGATGGGAGTAAGCACGGTGGAGATACACCACTCCAGGAGAGAATCAGAGAGTCAATTCAGCTCAACTTTATTGGGAGAAGCACTGCACTTATATACACAGGAAAACAGGATAGGGTGGGCTTACAGACATGGGACATGTGGATTGGTCAGGAGAACCTGAGCCTTGTGCGGACCACTCCCAGCTCAACAAATGTGTCAGCCATCTTCCCAGGTGGTGAACTTTCTCAGGCTGGTATAGCCAAACACAGGGGAGCGTCCTCTACTCGGTATTAATTGCCTTTGGGAAGCTTTCACCTGTCTGGAGCTCAGGCAACCCATCCTGGCTAGAGGCACTCCCTTCCTCCCCAACATTCCACAACATTATTGTAACAACACTTGCAAACAAAATACTACTGAAGATCATTGAAAAATTACAAAAACAGTAGAATGTCTATTTGTTAATTGGGTATTAATTATAGATCCAAGTAAGATGAAGTTGTTGACAGTTTCAATCTCTTCTCCATCCATCATGATGTTGCCTATTGGCCCAGTGGTAAGAATCTTTGTTTTCTCGACATTGAGATGCAATCCATACTGAAGGCTGCATTCCTTAATCTTCATGAACAAGAAATTAAGAATTTTTTACCTAATTTTACAGTCCAAAATTAACAGAATGTGCAACGAAGATGGGTTAATTATAATTGGTGACTGGAGTGCAAAAGTTGGAAACAGCGATGAAAAAATAGTATTTGGAAAACATGGGCTTGGTGATAGAAATGAGGCTAGAAATAGAATGATCATATTTTGTGTTTACAATGATTTATTATTGTTGTTGTTGATAATGGCTATCAAGTTGAGCACCACTCATAGCAATCCTATGAACAAAAAGTCTGAAGCCTTTCTATAACTATTGTCATTTGTCAAAGTTCATAGAGCTTCCCCAGGCATATTGTTTAGGAAGTGAACGGCACTCCTACTTCCAAATTGATACAGACATTAAAAAAAATTATTCCATCTTAGATTAAGAACATTAAATATAATTTTCTTAGTAGCCTCAATAACACTTTTCTCTCTTCTAGTTAGAGAAGCAATCAAGGCCCATGACATTTGTTTGTCACATATCTTCAATTTTCTTTATTCTGGAATGTTTCTTCATCCTTTTCAGTAATCTCACAAAATGGTAGAAACTGCTCATAAAAATACTCTTCATATAAATAAACAAAACAAAATACAAAGCAAACAAATAAATAATAGATATAATATATAAATAAACATGCTCCAATTTATGAAAGATCTTGAACAGCTATTTGCAAAGATGGCCCTCAGTGATCCTTGTGTCCTGGTATTACCACATACTGAATCATAGTCATGGATATTGACCAATAGAATGTGAAAAAAGTGTTAACAATTTTTACTTCTAAGGTAAAGAAAACCATAAAGACATTGCAACATTTACCGTGGTCATTTCAACAACTTGTTTTGAGAGAAATTAGATCACATATATTGAGAACACTGAATTTTGGTGACATAATAAGTTAAGTGTTGGCTGAGAAGTCAAAAATACTATAGATCAAACATAACAACCATTTTGAGGGGGAAAGCTGAAGAAATCTCTTTGCATTAACATTTACAGCAGTGGAAAAATAATGGAAAACTGCCATGAGTTCACATTGACTAGACAATGAGTAAAATCTTATTTGGAGGCCCAAAAGGAGAGGAATTAAATTTGACAGCAACAATGGGAAGTTCTTAAATGAGATGAATTGACAGTGACTGCAACAATGGGTTGAAACAAAAAAAGTTGTGAGGATGATACAGATTACAAGGATTTAATCTCCGTTACACAGAGATTCGACTTGATACCAAATAGCAATCTCTCAAAGAAGTGTGAACCTCAAATGAATTGGATCGTCAGCCTCACTCAAGCAATCTGATGAGTATGGCCAGGCTCACATCTGACTGTATGCTCATGAAAAACCCAAAATCTAACTGTGCTACTGACAAGGTTAAGAACAACAAAATATCACAGAAAATGATTTCGTTAAGCTGCTGAAATTTAGAGTGACTCGTTAGAAATATACATAGATAACCATGGAAAATGTAATTATAATAAACTCAACTCAAAGCTCAAACTCATTGTTATCAATTCAGAACCAACTCACCGATGGCTTTCAGGTTTTTGAAAGCTGCAAGTTCTTCAGGAAGTGACTTTTTATCTTTCTCTTAAGTCACTTTTTCATTTAAATTGTCAGACAGGAGTCACCTTTGGATTTGCAGCACAACTTCCTATGGACTAGGCCAACAGAGCATTATGATACTGTTTATAGAATTAAAAGCCAAGCAATGTGTAATAAAATGTTGATTATGCACAGATATTGCAGTAGTGTACCATTAAGTCAGAAATGGCATTTACAGAGGCAGTTAATTGCATAGGAAGAGATTGCCTATCTTTCTCTCATGGATCATCTGATAGCCTCAAACCATGTGCCTTCAGGATTACAGCACAGCTTCTTGCCTCTATGCCACCTTATTTAAAGAAATAGTATGAGGCACACAGATTTATGGATAGTATATACTTTCAGTAGGGAAAGTAACAGGTTTCATATACAGGCCATAAACAAAGCAAAGTTATTAGCAATATTTTAATGTTTGCATTAGACATGTTTTATAGGAAGAAATGGGAAATTAAAATGAATGATTAAGACCACACAGGAGGAAAAGATCCCTGTTGTTCGTGATCCAAATATTTTATGATTAATTGAATATTGTGTATGACAGCTATGGATTTTTAAAAATGTGTTATATAAATAGCAAAACATACATCCGCTCAAAAGTTTGTGTATGTACAGTTCACTAACATCAAACATATTCTTCAAGTTATGCAATCATTCTCACCATAAATGCATAAAATTTTCATTGAGTTTTGAGTAAAATTTTCTCCAACAATATTTCTCATAGTTTATCTCTGAAATGCAGCGTGACCATGTAAGATACCCTGGTTTCTCGGTCTCACATAACCGGCTGTGTGATACGTTAGGCTGTAATACTGACCTCCTTATCCTCCTGATTTGTTCCAAGTGTCTTTCCTTTCTTGTCATGTATCTTCATTATCAAAAATGGGACTAACTCAAAACAATAGAAAAGATCAGTTTCTTACAATTACAGTAACAATTATTGTAATTTTTATAATTACACATAATCTGATTCTTTATTATTTCCTTTTATTATTAATCAAATTCTATTTACTCTGAAAATATGAAAGTAATGAGACAGCAAGATCTAATTCGAGACAGGATTTCTGCGTCAAGCAGCCTTTCTGTTCCAATTTCTATCTTTTTTTAATTTTGCATATGGTGTAGAGTGTTATATGTTTGGTCAAAAAGGGAAAATGGGTTAATAATCTCTATATTCCAAAGTGAATGAAAGAAATGGTGAAGTAAGGGAGTTGAACAAATTTTTCTTGAATTTTCTACTGCTTTATTTACAAAATTCAAAAACATTGTTTTTAAGAACAAATTATTTTCATTTCCCTCACTCCATCCCATCAAATTGTACAACCCTACGATTCATCACCCCCACTCCAGCACATCCTCACCTCTCTGCTTCCACCCTCTCCACCCCTCCTGGATCCTTATACTTGTTCTACAATAATGGTTTTATACAATAGTTATCCTTGTGGGACCGAGTTAGTTCACTCACCATAATGCTCTCCAGTCCCTCCCAAGTTGGGTAACAATTTACAAAATCATACCATCTAAGACAAGGGTCTTATAACAAAAGTTTACAGAATATTCCTGGGCCTCCACAAGAAAAAGACTGATAACCCAATTGCAAAATGGACAAAAGACACAGAAAGAATTTTCACAGAGGAAGATATTCAGATGGCAAACACACATATGAAGAAATGCTCCAAATCACTGGCAATAAGAAAGATGCAAATCAAAACCATAATGAGGTACCATTTCACTCCAGTAACAGTAGCAAAGTTTAACAGTACAGCAAGTAATAGATGTTGGAGAGGATGTGAAGAGAAAGGAACTCCTATACATTGTTTGTGGGATTGTGAAATCGTACAATCTTTCTGGAAGGCAGTTTGGCACTTCCTCAAAAGATTGAGCATAGTAATTTCATATGACCCAGCTATTCTACTACTTGGAATATAATCTGAGAAAATGAGAACTGAGGCACAAATGGAGATTTGTACACCAATGCTCATAGCAGCATTGTTCACCATCACAAGAACATGGAAACAGCCAAAATGTCCAACCACAAATGAATTGATTGAGAAATTATGATACAGTCACACAGTGAGTAAAAGATTTTAAAGTGTCATTTGGAAGACAAAGGAAAGTATTATAATGAAATGTGTAAAGATCTATGGTTATAAAATCAAAAGGGAAGAATATGCTTGGCATTTCTCAAGCCAAAGTAAATTAAGCAAAAACTCAAGTCTTAAGTTGCAATGCTGAAAAAAATAAATGACTCCAGAGGTATAAAAAGAAGAAATACACAGAAGAAATCACTGTGAGTTAAAAAAAATTATAGACACTGTCATTTCAGAAGATATCATGTGAGCAACAACCAATAGTATTTGAAAAAGTCCAAGCTATACTCAGTACATTGATGAAAAACTAAGCATTGGGAATTGGTGGAATATCAATTTAAATGTTTCAGCAGAAAGATGTAATACTGAAAGTGCTTGTTAATATATGCCAAGAAATTATGAATACAGCTACCTGGCCAAAAAATGCAAAGATAGTCACATTTGTACCCATTCTACAGAAAACTGATTAATAGAATGTAGGAATTGTAAAACACTAGGAATATCACACTAAAGTAAACTGTTACTTAAGACCATTTTAAAAATAGTTACAGCAGTACATTCTCACAGTACAGGAAGCCACCAGAAATCCAAGCTGCATTTAGAAGAAAATGGGGACAAGGAATATTATTGCTGATACCAGATGAATCTTAAATATGAGAAAGATTGTCTATGTTTTATTGACTATGCAAAGGTGTTTAACTGTGTAAATCATAATAAATTATAGATAATAATGTGAAGAGCAGGAATTGTAGAACGTTTAATTATACTCATACAGAATCTGTACATAGAATAAGGAGCAATCATTCAAACAGAACAAGGAGATAACTGCACGGTTTAAAATCAGGAATCCTGAATTAATTCTATAAAGAAGGCATAACTCTGACCTCAAAGACAGACAAAGACATCACTAATAAAGAAAATTATAGACTAATATTCCCCGTGAGCATAGATGTAAAAGTTCTCAATGAAATCCTAGCCAATAGAATCCAACTTTGTGTAAGAAAAATAATTCATCATGATCAAGTGAGTTACATACTGTTGTTGTTGTTGCTGCTGTGAGGTTCCACCAAATGTGACTTGTATTGATCCTATGAACAACAGATCAGAACCCTGTCCCATCCTGTACCATGCTCACAATTTCTGACACATAGTGATTGCCCATTGCTGCAGTCACTCTGTCCTTCTATGAGATCACTGCTGGACGGTCAGCTATGAGTTGGTTCCACCTCGATAGTACACAACAACAAATAACAACCATCCAAGCATGATGTCCCTCTCCAATGAGTGGCCTTTCCCTAGCAACATGCTCAAAGTATGTGAGGTGAAGTTTAATCATCTTTGCCTCCAAGGAGCACTCTGGCTGCATCTTCTCAAAGACATATCTGTTTGTTCTTTTGATAGTACATGAGATAAAAAAGAAATAAAGTCAGGAAAATGTTGTATAAAGATTGTACCCTTATGCTAGAACCCTTTCAAAATACTTACTCAATCTATAACCTGAGCAATTAATCTGTGACACTAATAGGAAGAAGAATACAGCATTAGGGCTGCAGGATAACTTATTAACCCATGGTACCCTTACAAAATCACTTTGCTTGCAGAAAATGAAGAAGACTTGAAGTGTTTGCAAATGAAAGTCAAAGAATAGAACCTTTAGTATGAATTATAAGTTTGCATAAAAAAATCTTCAAAGTGGAACTAGTAAACATCATGAGAAATGAACACGTTTGATGTTGTCAAGGATTTAATTTTTCTTTTCTTACAGTGACCAAGGAAGGATCATTCATAAAATCAAATTATCTATTTCAGGAGGCAAATCCTCTGCACAAATCCTTCTTTAAAGTGTTTAAGAGCAAGAATATAATTTTGTAGTCTAAGGTGTGTCTGATCCATTATAGAATTAACAGTTAATTTCTCATCTGAAACCATAGAGACCAGTTATGACATATTTAAGGTACTGAAAGGGGAAAAAATCAATTCTATATCCTCTACTTAACAAAACTATCCTTAAAAAAATAACAAAGAAATGAAAACATCCTCACATTTTAAAAGTTGAGATTTTTGTACCTGAAAGTTCTATATTTCAAGGGATGCTAAAGCAGTCCTGATCAAATTAAGAGAATACTAGACTGTTACTTGAAGTTACATGAAAAAAAGAAAAATATTGCTAATGTTATAATTACCACAAGAATAAAAACAGTAACTTCAAAGGTACCTAGAAAGAGTTTAGTAAAAGATATAAATTATTAAACTACCAGTTTAGTTTTGGAAAAATTTTAAGAGAGAAATTGCATGATTTTAAGAAAAAAGAAACAAGTGAGCTAAAATAGGAATAATTACTTATGTCGAATACGTATATATTTAGCAACAAATTATACAGAGAAACACATACAGGAAGCGCTTATTGTTCTTTTATCATCCATCACACTTAAATAGATGGATTCTGAATCTATGTTCTGTAAAAGTGCACTTCTCATTTGTGGCCATTGTCTCTCTTGTTGATTTTTTTTTTAAAGACACAAATACAGTGAGCCTCCAGATGGCAGCAGAGAGTTCCCATCATCAACCAAGAGTCCTTAACACAGGTTTGGCAATGAGCAGTGGAAAATTCCTGTGTTGAGAGAAAGGGTTTTGTTTTACTATAGAATTAGACAAATAATAATTTGTTTTGTGATAATTTCTCTGTTCGTTATGGCAATTTGTTGTTGTTGGATACGGTCAATTTGGAACGGACTCAAAGCTGACCCCAAAAGGAGATTGCCCATCCTTCTCCCTCAAAGCAGCAGGTAGGTTGAAATTGCGTGCCTTCAGGATTGCAGTGCAGCTTCTTACCACTAGGCCGCAAGAGCTCCTGTTTCTGTAATAGTATATAATAAATGCATTATGTCTGTCAATCTTCAAACCTTTCCTACGCTCTAAAACCCTCAAAACCATTGCCATTGAGGCATAAATAACTCAGAGCTGACCCTCCAGCTAGTTTTCTGAGGCAGTAAATCACACAAGTAGGAGCTTGTCCATCTTTCTCCTTCTGAGAGGCTGGTGGATTTGAACCTCCAGAGAAGTGT
>NW_006399945.1:5639146-5642298 GCF_000299155.1 Elephantulus edwardii
GTCAAGCTACATACTAAAAACACTACAGACTTAAGTCATATTTCTTGTTGTCTATGGATATGTAATCTTATCTTGGGCTTCTTCAGATCAACTGGATAAGATCTGAGGAATAGACTAGCTTACTCTGTAACATGTACTCAAATGATTTTTTAAGCCATTAATTTGATCAACCTCTGAAGCCAAAAGTTCTCTCGATCACAAGGTAGTTGAGGCTTACTGAAGCAATTCAGCACAACTTATTTTTTATAGATACTACTTAACTGAAATGACTGCAAGGATGTTATGTGCCTATAAATAAATCTATAAGAAGCAATGGTGCATGTAAGGCAAGTTGTGGAAAGAGTCAGTGAGAGCCTGGTGGGACGGAGTTGCAATAGGAAGGGTAGCTCATGGCCTGTAAGTTAGAACGCATTAGGTGTCAATGACAAGTAGTTACAGTCATTTCAGTTACTGATAATAATGTTCCTGAGTCCTATCTATATTCAACTGTGTAAGTGATTTTAGGCCTTTGGTTAATTATGCATATTCTGTGACAGATGTGTTAGAAATTTAGTTTGTTGGAGAGACCAGACAGTATAATACTGGATATTTGGGGATAATGGCAAATTTAAAAACACATTATAAATCTCATCATGAACTAAATGGATAGCTCAGTTTTAGGGTTTATGTGAATAAAAATTGTAAAAATACTGTTTCCAGCAGATGCAAGCAATGCTTGTCCTTGTTGGGCTGCTCTGGGAACACACAGGCTTTCTGAGCTTAAATCTAGTGCTACCATTTCGTAGCTGTGTGCGACTGAATAAGCAATTTAGTTTGTTAAATCTCAGTTGTTTTTCAGGTCTTAAATTGTGATATTAACAGTAAGTCCCTGATAAGTCTTTTCTAAAGTAAAGCATCCAAGATACTTTAATGATTTAAAAAAAAAAAAAAGACGGTGGAAATTCAGTGGTAGAATTCTTCCTTTCGATGCCGGGGACTTGAAGTTGACTAGAAAGTGCCTAACAACAACAATAATCATTTTAGGAAAAAAGAAAATACTTCTGGCTATTTTTTTAAACACAGGAAATATACTTTGCTTTTGTACTTGCAAAAAAGAAGATAAAGAAAGACCTACTACAGTGAACAATGAATAATGATTACAGAAGTTTTGATGCCTTTGAACTGTGGTGTTGGGGAAGATTGTTGGCTATTCTTGGAAAGACAAGATACTACTTGGAGACAAAGATGATGAAGTATTTTTAAGAAATTTTTATTTTATTAATTTTAATGAACATTTACAGAGATTTCATCTCACATACTTTGGAGCTATTCCTTGGAGAGGGGCATCGTGCTTGGCAAGGTGGAGAGAACAGGAAAACTCTTGATGAGTTAAATTGACACTGTGATTGTAACAATGGGCTTGAGTGTGTCAGAGACTGTGAGGATGGCATGAGGTAAGAGAATGTTCAGATCAGTTGTTCATAGAGTTGCCACGAGTCATACTTGACTCAATGACACCTAATAACAACAACTATAGTGGAAGGTTGGACAACACACCTTTCTTCATGCTTTACTTTGCCTAATTATAAAATTGACAAGTTTTATGAAGAAATAGGGAGCTCTGGTTGTTTAGTGGGTAAGGATTTGCACTGCCAACCCAAAGGCAGGTTGTTTGAATTGAACTGCTGATCTGCAAGAAAAGATGGGCAGTCTACTTCCATGTGATTTGCAGCTTCTTAAAACCTGCTCTTAAAGGATCAGCTATGAGTTGGTTCCGAAAGAAATGAGTTGAATAAAATAGGCATCTCTCATTTAAGTTTTGAAACATTTTAAAGCTGAGCATTGTTAATTTAGCTATGGTTGCCTAGTGGCAAGAAGCTGCGCTGCAATCCTGAAGGCACATGGTTCCAGGCCACCTGTTGCTCTGTGGGAGAAGGATGAATAATCTTCTCCCACACAATTAAATGCCTCTGATAACCTGCCGGAGGGTAAGCTATGGGTTGGTTCCAACTCTATGATACACAACAACAAAATACTTGTTTTAGAAACTGGGAGAAGTAGGACAAACAGAAAACTTGTAGAAATGTACATGCATTCTCTATTGTGTTCTTTTTTACTGATTCATCTATTGTGCCAACTTCTGACTTTTATGTCTAAAAAGAGCTTCTCAATATGCTGGAGTCATTATTTATTGATATCTAGCAGTCATGTGGAAGATACAGCTGATAAATTTATTTGTTTATAAACTCTAAAACATCTCAAATCATCAGAGACCAAGAAAGTTGGTAATTAACTAGTAAATCCTCCCTGGACTGAATTAACAAGCTAATTCTCAATGTGCACAGCCTACTTGATTATCTCCTTGCAGCTTGATATCTTTTCTCAGACTAGTATATACCAAAGAATAATTAAAGACATTTACACTTCTCTTGCCAGCTAGAACATTGATTGCCCTTGCTGCTCAGGAAAAAATTCTAATCCAGCATGATTTATATTTGCATAATATCCTGTTAACACAAAATCAGAAAAACGCTTTACTGAAAAACAGAGAACAGTACTGAAATTTGGATTTATAGAAGAGAAAGGAAGCTTCTGAATACTCACTGTCAGAGAAAGTAACTTATTCGATCAGTTTGTTAGAATAAATTTAAGCCTTTCCCCGCCGCCCTCAGAAAATATTAGCATGTAATGGAGACAAGTTTGTCAAATATGTGCTGTATAAAATTATTCAGAAGCCCAGCTGGCTTCTGAACTCAATGTTCCACTTTTTCACCTAGTTCGGTATAATGCCAAGGACAAACAGTAGTTTAAAGTTCTATTTGGCCTTCTCTGCCTCCAGTAACCCAAGAGACACAGACGACAAACCATAAGAATGTTACTTTCAGTAAAGAAAAGACAAATGTCTGTGTAAAGATGAAAACAAAAGTTAAAAGCATCATTTACAAAGCAAATCGTAAGGCTGCTAACTGCAACGTGAAAGGTTTGAGCCCATCACACTTTCAACAGGAGAAAGATGTGAAAGTCTCCTACAAAGACTTATGATAGCCTCAGAAACTGCAACAGTGTACTGGAGGATCACTATGAGTCACAACCAATTAGATGGAAATGAGTTTGGTTGCAGATTTTATGTCCCAGAGAGCTTCAGAAGCACAGTAGATGTTGTTGTTGTTGTT
>NW_006399945.1:5643518-5645385 GCF_000299155.1 Elephantulus edwardii
CAGTCGGTTTTGGATAATCTTCAGTAAAATCTTGCTTGCATGTGAAATCAGTGAAATTGTTCTGTAGTTTCCACATTCGGTTGGGTCGCCTTTTTTGGGATAGGAACAAATATCGATCTCTTCCAGTCAGTTGGCCAAGTGGTCGTAGATAGGCACCTGTTATCAGAAGGTCAGTAATTCAAAGTCAACAGAATGGCTACAGGAAAAGGGACAGTAATAGTTGTTTCTAGGAAGTTCTGGTGGCCTAGTGGCAGCTAGGCTGCAATCTTGATGACCCATGGTTCAAATCCACCAGCTGTTCAATGGGAAATAGGTAGGCAATCGTCTCCTATGCAATCAATAATCTCTGAAAATCTGCCAGAAGGTCAGCTACAGGTCAGTTTAGACTCACTGGCACAACAATAACAACAGTCAGCTTCTGTAAAGATTTACAGACTTAGAACCTTATGGGGAAGTTCTTCTCAGTCCTAAAAGATAACTAGGAATAGGAATAGATTGGATGACAAGGCGATTGAGTATTTTTTTCTTTATATATCCCCAACCTTAGATAAAGTTCTTAAATTGTATGATTCAACTAAAGTGATTTGCATAATACTGAGTAATGTCAACTATACAATGTAAGGAGTATTTCAATTGATAGGATCATGTGGTTCTTGCTCTTTGTTTTATTAACATGATGCTGTTGTTGTTGTCGTTAAGTGCTGTCAAGTCAAGCATGACTTTATAGCATCCCTATGAACTGAACCCTGTTCTGTTCTATGCCATCCTCACACTTCTTGACATACAAGAGCCCATTGCAGCAGTCACCATGCCAATCCACCTGGCTGAGGGTCTTCCTCTCCCTTGTTGACCCTCCACCCTTCTCAACATCATGTCCTTCTTCAAAAAATAGAAGGAATAGCACCTCCCAGCAACGTGTCCAAAGTGTGTGAGACAAAGTGTCATCGTTCTTGCCTCCAAAGAGCACTCTGGCTGCATCCTCTCCAAGACATATCTGTTCATTCTCGTGCCTGTCCATGGGATGCTCAGTGCTCTTCTTCAACATCATATCTCAAAGGAGTCAGTTCTTTTCTGTCATCCTTATTCATTGTCCTGTTCTCAGATGCATAGTTAGTAATCAGAAAGACTATGGCCTGAATCAGATGTACCTTAGTTTCAAACTGCCATCATTACTCCTCAATAATTTGGAGAGGTCCCTAACTACAGATGTTTCCAATGCAATGTGTCTCCTTAATTCCTGACTGCCGATACCAAGAGTGTCAATTGTGGATCCAAGCAAGATGAAACTATTGACAGTTTCAATCTCTTAGCTATCCATCAATTCTCTGCTTATTGGTCCAGTGGTCAGAATATTTGTTTTCTTGATATTGAGACACAATCCATACTGAAGGCTGCATTCCTTGATCTTCTGCAATAAGTTCTTAAAATCCTCCTCACTTTCAGCAAGCAGGGTTGTGTCTTCTGCATAACACAGGTTATTGATGAGTCTTCCTCTAATCCTGATGTCACACTCCTCTTCATAGAGTCCAGCTTCTTGGATAATTTGCTCAGCATATAGATTGAACAAATATGGAGAGAGACTAGAACCCTGACACACTCCCGTCCTAATTCCAAACCATTCAGTGCTTCCCTGCTCTGTTCACACAATTACATGGATTGTTTTTCTTATTTTGAACTATTCTTGCATACCTGCTATGAATCCTACTTGGTTATATTGTTGTTGTTGTATGTGTTGTCAAGTCACTTGCAATTCATAGCAACCCCATGTACAAGAGCCCTAAACCCTGCTCTATCTGGTACCAACTTTATTGATTCTAACACACCTACCCCTGTTACCCCAGTCACTGAATTAATCCATCTCATCAAA
>NW_006399945.1:5646025-5648188 GCF_000299155.1 Elephantulus edwardii
CATCTGCATAAGGCAGGTTGTTTATCAATAATCTTCTTCCAATCCTCAAGGTGAATTATATGTTTGATGAACTGTTGGATTCTGTTGGCCAGGATTTTGAGGGGTTTTGTATCTATGTTCATGAAAAATATTGGCCTATAGTTTTATGTTTTTATGGTGTCTTTACCTGACTTTAGTATCAGAGATAAGATTGCTTCATATAATGAGTATGGGAGAAGCCCATCTTTTCCTGTTTTCTGAAACACTTTATATAGAATTGGTGACAGCTCTTCTTGAATGTTTGATAACATCCTAGTGAAACCATCTGGTCAAAGGATTTTTTTTCTTTATTGGAAAGGCCTTTGACAAAATTCAACAACATTCCTGATTGGAACATTCAACAAAATAAGAGTAGAGGAGAATTTTCTCAACATAGGGAAAAATATATATTATCATACCCGGTGTTCTGGGTTCACAGGTTGCAGAAGGCAGAGACTCACGAGAGATATGGGAGGTGAAGGACCACAGCTCTCCTAGGCTGACAGCACCTGTTTAGAGCTAGACCTCCTATTTATTGTAAAGCTACAATTACTAAAAATAGCACAAAGAGAGGCATTTCCTGAAATGTATATTCACATTATTCAGGGTGCTGAGGTGCATGTATGCATTTTTCAGGGTACAGAGAAACAGAAAATATTTTGGCTGGAGCAAGTTATTTTAACCACCCAAGACTCTGCATTCTCTCACTATATTTTGACTCATAAATGCAATAGTTAAGTAAGTCTGATAAAAGACTGTTGACTCGCAGTGTTCCAAGGGATGTACTTGTAAATATTCCATAGCCTTCAGGACTTTTTTCAGACTGATTAGCCCTTTAGAGATAAATGGCTCAGGTATCAGAGCCATGTGCAGCCCCAACAATCCTTAGGGTCCATTGTGTGCAAGACTCTCAGGGTTCCTGGAACATTTCTTTGTACAGCAGACTCCTTAAATATTGCCATTAACTCTTTAGGGATCCTTTAATATATGCAAAACTAAGAGCTAACATTGTTCTCAATAAGGAGAGATTAAAGGCACTCCCTTTGAGAACAGGAACTAGTCAAGGATTCCCACTATAACCTCTCATTTTCAATATTGTATTGAAAGCAATAGGGAAAGCGATAAGGGAAGACAAGGAAATAAGAGGCATACAGATTGGCAAAGAGGAGTTAAAACTACATGTGCAAACGGCATGATAATATATGCATAAAACCCTAAAGATACAGCAATAAAACTATTGGACATGATCAACCACTTCAGAAATATAGCAGGGTATAATATCAACATACAAAAACTGGTTGGATTTCTCTACAGTGACAAAGAGACTATAGAAATGGGGCCAAGAAAATGATACCAATTACAATAGTTAATAACAAGATTAAATACTTGGGAATAAATCTAACTAGAGACACAAAAGATTCATACAAAGAAAATTATAAAGCATTACTACAAAAACAATAACAACAAAAGACCTGGAGAAATGTAAGACATATGAGACATAAATAATGTAAGAATACAGCATGCTCATGGATAGGAAGACTCAGTATAGTGAGAATGACAATTCTACCAAAGGTAATCTACAAATTCAATGTAATCCTAATACAGATATCAATTATATTCTTCAATGAGATGGAAATGGCAATTACAATTTTACCTGGAATGAAAAGAAATCCCAAATAAGCAAATTACTACTGAAAAAGAGAAACAAGGTAGGAGGCATCATAGTCCCTGATCTCAAATACTACTACACAGCCATGGTGCTAAAGATAGCATACTGCTGGTACAGCGACAGACACATAGATAAGTGAAGTAGAATTCAGAACCCAGAAATCAGCTCATCTAACTATGGTCAATTGATCTGTGAGAAGGAGATGAAAGAGTTGAATGAGAAAATAATGGTGTCTTTAATAAATAGTGTTGGCAAAAATGTAAAAAAAAACAGCAAAAAACTTAAGCAAGACCCATACCTTACACCATATACAAACAAAAACAACTCAAGGTAGATCAGGGACCTAGAAGTAAAACCAAAGACTATAAAATTCATCATATTAAAGCTAGGAATGACTCTAGGAGCCCTCAACCATAGCAAGAACAGTCTTCTAAGCATAATGAAAACGCTAAAACCAGAAAAGAATAAAATAGATG
>NW_006399945.1:5648288-5650880 GCF_000299155.1 Elephantulus edwardii
TGACAGATCTTATAAGGGACTCATATCTAAAATGTATAGAATACCCCAGAACCTCAACAACAACAAAAAAGATAAACAACCCAATCACAAAATGAACACAGGATATGAATAAACACTTTACCAAAGAAGACATTCATATGACAAACACATACATAAAGACATACTCAAAATCCCTAGCTATCAGAGAGATGCAAATCTAAACAACTATGAGATATCATCTTAACCCAGCAATAATAGCAAAGTTCAACAGAGCAAGAAACAACAAATGGAGAAGTTATGAAGAGATTGGAAGTCTTATGCATCTTATGCACTGCTGATGGGAAAGTAGTACAATGGAATACTACCAGTTTGCAGGAGCAATGATTTTATAAATTACTATCTAACTTGGGAATGACTGGAGAGCATTATGCTGAGTGAACTAACTCAGTTCCACAAGGACAAATTATATATATAATTAAAAAATAAATAAATGGAGTGTTACACTGAAATCTCCATTCCTGAGACCGATGATCCAATAGAATGTGGGAATTATCAAATAATATCATTACTATCACATACAAGCAAAATACTGCTGAAGAACATCGAAAAATGGCTAGCACAGTACCTAAACTCTTTTTTGCCGACCATCCAAGCATCATGTCCCTCTTCAAGGAATAGCCCCTCCTAGCAACAAACCTAAATTATGTGAGGCAAATCTTTATCATCTTTGCCTCCAAAGAGTATTCTGGCTGCAATTTCTTCAAGACATATTTATTTGTTCTTTTGGCTGTCCAGTATTCCTGTCCAATATCACATCTCAAAGATGTTATTAATTAGTTTTGTCATCTTATTCATTGTCCACTTCTCAGGTGCATAGCAAGTGATCAGGAAAACCATGGCCTGAATCAGATGTAACATAATCCTGACATCATTACTCCTCAATAAGTTAGGTCCATAACTGCAGACTTACCCAGTGCAATAGATCTCATGATTCCTGGCTACTGCTACCAAAGGTGTTGACTGAGAATCTAAATAAGATGAAATTGTTGACAGTTTCAATCTTTCTCCATCTATCATGATGTGGTAAGAATTTTTGTTTCATTTACATTGAGATGCAATCCATATTGAAGACTTTATTTTTTTGTACTTCTGCAACAAGTGCTTCAACTTCTCCTCACTTTCAGCAAGCAAGGTTGTGTCATCTGTGTAATCAGGTTATTGATGAGTCTTTCTCCAATCTTGATGCCATACTTTTCTTTATAGATTCCATCTTCTTAAAAATTTGCTCAGGATACAGATGGAGAGAGAATAAAACCCTGACACAATTCCTTCTTAATTTTAAATCATGTAGTACTGCTCCCTTGTTCTGTTTACACAACATTCTCTTAGTCTAGATATTGATAAAGTATCTATAAATTAGAACCAATGCAATAACAACTAATGACAGCATACTGTTTCTGCAGATTAGAAGACTTGTTATTATAACTTGAATAATTATTACTTAAGTGACATTTAGCTTTAATTAAATTCCCAAATTCCAGGAGTTTTTATGTTTGCTTGGATTTTTTAAGGCAGTAAATATGATTTAATATTTATGAAGAATTTGCAAAGAATTAGAATAAAGGATAATGCTTACTGGAAATGAGGATGACTGGAACAGTTACTGAAGATTAGGGATTATAATCTTCACTACGGAATATAGTACATCAAATAACCAACAACTTTTATAATTGGATCAATAAGCAATATCTTGATAAATGGTTTCATTTTATTTGGATTCATAATCAACACTAATGGAAGCAGTAATTATGAAATCAGATGACTTATTGCATTGGGCAAATCCTCTGGCAAGGGTCTCTGTAAGTGCTAAAGAGTCACTTTTAAGACAAAGTTACAAAATTGCTTCATATACACCTGAAAATTGGACAATGAGAAAGAAATATGAAAGAATCCGTGCTTTTGAAATGTGGTGTTTGTTAAAGAATACTTAATATACTGTGGAGTTCCTAGAGAATAAAAGAATCTATCTCATGACAAGAGAAGCCAGGATGCCTCTTAGAAGCTAGAACAGCCAACCCTCATCTCACATATTTTGGGCACATTATTAAGAGAGCTAGTCCTTGGTGAAGAACACCATGCTTAGAAAAGTAGTAGTTGTGCACCATCAGGTTAGAATCAATCTATTGCTGACCCTCCAGCAGGTTTTCAGAGGCAGTAAATGACATGGGATGAGAATACCCATCTTTCTTCTGTGGAGCAGCTGGTGGATCCAAACCATGTTCCTGTGTGTTGGCAGCACAGTTCCATACCACGAAGCCATAGAGTTCTGGAAAAGTAGGGGGTCAGCAAAAAAGAACATAGCAGAGATTGTGATGGCACCAAATCAAGCACGATTTCTGTTGTTCATAGATAGGCTCCCTGTGAGTCAACGCCAACTTGACAGTTTCTAACCAGAACAACAACTGTGGAATAACTAAAACAATTTTGTAAAAGAATGAACTTATAGGGCTCTTATTATCTGACTTACTTTAAAGCTACAGTTTGTTGTTATGGTTGTTGATTGCCTTCAAGTCATGCACAACTCATAGTGACCCTATGAACAAAAGGCCTGAA
>NW_006399945.1:5651440-5652669 GCF_000299155.1 Elephantulus edwardii
TTCTTCTGTCACCCATAACCGTTCAACTCTCTGAAGCATAACAAGTGATTGAGAAGAGCATGGCCTTTGTATTTACATTGACATTGTTGCTCTTCAGTACTCTGGAGAGGTCCTTCACAGCAGATTTTCTCAATGCAATTTGTCTTTTGATTTCCTGATTGCTGGTGTAAATAGAATTGATTGTAAATCTGAGGAAATTGTAATTGTTAACAGCGTAAATCTTTTCTCCATCTAATATGGTGCTGTCACCTGGCCCAGTGGTGAGAATCTTTGTCTTGTTGGTGTTGAGCTTCAATCCATATTGAAGACTACATTCCTTGACATTTTGTAGCAAATGCTTCAAGTCTTCTTCAGTTTCAGCAAGAAAAGCTGTGCCATCTGCATAACGTGTAGGTTGTCGGTGAGTCTCCCTCCAATCCTGATGCCACACTCCTCATAAAGCCCTGCTTCCCAAATGATCTGTTCTGCATACAGATTGAAAAGGTATGGGGACAGGATGCATCCCTGACACATTCCTTCCCTGATTTTGAACCATGAGTGTTTCCTTGCTCTCTTCTGAGTACTGCTTCCTGGTCCAAGTACAGGTTTCAAATAAGCACGATCAAGAGCTCTGAGATATTTCCTCAAGGTTAGCCACAATTTATTGTGATTCACACAGCCAAATGCCTTTGCATAGTCAATGAAACACAGATAGACATTCTTCTGATACTCTCTGCTCTCTGCCAATAGCCATCTGAAATTGACAATAATATCCCTAGTGCCACGACCTCTTCTAAACCCAGCTTGTATTTCTGGTAGTTCTCTGTCAATGTACTGTTCAAGTCATTTCTGCATAATCTTTGTAAGGATTTTGCTAGTGTGTGATATTCGTGATATTGTTCAATAGTTTCCAAACTCGGCTGGGTCATCTTTTTTTGAAATGAAAATAAATATGTGTCTCTTCCAGTCAGTTTGTCAAGTAGTTGTCCTCCAGATTTCTTGGCACAAGCTGGTGAGCACATGCAAGGCAGCATATGTTTCCTGAAATACATTAATTGACATTCCATCAATTCCTGGGGCTTTATTTTTTACCAAGTCCTACAGAGCAGCCTGCACTTTCTCCTTCATCACAACAGCCTCTTGATCAAATGTTGTTTCTTGAGAATATACCCTGAAGAGACCATAGCTGACATCCAAGCAGATATATGCACACCCATGTTTATTGCAGCTTTGTTCACAATAGCAAGGAG
>NW_006399945.1:5653538-5659483 GCF_000299155.1 Elephantulus edwardii
AAAAATAAAAGTATTAAAAAAATGTTGTTTCTTGAAATTCTTCTGCAAGTTAATTCTTTTTGGTACGATGACTCTGTATACTCCTTCCATCTTCTTTCAATGCTTCCTAAATCATTTGATATTCTGCCCATAGCATCCTTAAGCATTGCAACTCTTGGCTTCGATTTCTTCTTCAATTCTTTCAGCTTAAGAAATGTTGAGTGTGTTCGGCCCTTTTTATTTTCCAACTGAAGCTCCTTACACATTTCATTATAATATTTTGTCTTCTCTTGCGAGCAGCCCTTTGAAATCTTCTATTCAGCTACTTAACTTCTTGATTTCCTCCCTTTGTTTTGGCTTCTTGGTGCTGTAGTGCAATATTCAGAGTCTCTTCTGATATCCATCCTGGTCTTTTCTTCGTTTTCCTCTTTTTTTACAAAAAAAAAAATTCCAAATCCCAAAAACCTCAGGAAGAAAGAAAAATATATGTAAAGAAGCTGTACACATTTATTTTCACACCTTAATAACTAATCCTTCTTACATGGCGCTTATAGTAAGTATATGGTTGAACAATCGCAGGTGTTAAATAGAAATATGAGATGAATCAGTAAATGAATGAGTAGATGAATCAAATAATGAGCAAGTTAATGAACTAAATTGAATATTCCTAAGTATTGTACTCCAAAGTTTAGATGTTGTTGTTGTTGTTGCTATGGGTCGTCCAGTCTCCTGGAACTCATAGTGACCCTATGTATAATAGCCCTAAACCCTGCTCTATCCCTTGCCAATCTTATTGATAATCTTGCCAATCATGCCTATCCCTATTACCCCAGTCACTGAATTGATCCATCTTATCAAGGTTCTTCCTCTCCTGCACCCTCCCTCCACCCTCCCATGCATGATGTCCCTCTCCAAGAACTGATTCTGCCTTGCAACATGTTCAAAGTATGCCAAATGAAGCCTCAGAATCTTTTCCTCCAAAGAGCAGCCTGGTTTCACCCTCTCCTGGATGAACGTTTTGTTCCCCTGGCAGTCCATGGTATATTCAAGACTCTTCTCTACCACCACAGCTCAAAGGTATCAACTCTTCTTCTATCCTCCCTAGTCATTGTCCATCTCTCTGATGCATAGCAAGTAATTGCCAAGACCATTGCCTGTATCAGGTTCACCTTAGTCTCCAGATTGATGTCTTTGCTCTTCAGTACTTTGGAAAGTATTTGACAGCAGACTTTCCCAATGTAATTAATCTTTTAATTTCCTGACTGCTGGTATGCTCTTCAAATGAACTCCTTAAAAAAAACTTTGGGTAAATTAGAGAAATAACCTGAACATTAACATAAATACACCTGCTGTAAAAATGTGGGACTAAATTTGGTGGGAATTTAATAGATTATACTGAATATATTTGGATTTAACAAGGTTTTAAATTTTCTTTCTTTTTGTGTGTTTTAATCTTTATATTAGTTTGCACACAAAATTCACATGCATTGTTTTTAATTCACGTACATTGTGTTTCACATAATCATTCACATTGTATTTCATATGTTCATTCATACACATTATGTTTTATAAAATTAACCATCATTGATCTATGCCTACTATCATGCTCTTTTCTCCACTGGATTTTTCCTGATTCCTTCAAACCTCTCCCTCTGCCCACCAAATTCTGTCATCCAACTGATTTTCCCCCCTCCCTCTGTCCCTCTATCCCCCTTGTCTTTCCCTTTTGACGTTTTATGAACATCTTACTAGTTTTCCTTCTACTTTGACAATGATGGTCATATGCAGTATTTGTCCTTATGAGACCACGTTCACTCAGTATAATGCTCTCTAGATTTTATTAAATCATTGTTCCTTGTTGTTGTTGTTGTTTGGTGCCGCCAAGTCGTAGATGATTCATAACGACCCTATGAATCAAAGGCCTGAGCATCATTGTTCCTTAGTGTTACCTAATATTACATTGTATAAATGTACCATAATTTCTCAATTCATTTATGTGTAGATGAATATTGAAGTTGTTTCCATTTTTATGCTATTGTGAATAACATTCCTATAAACACCAGTGCACAAATCTCCATTTGTATATCAGCTCTATTTTCCTCAGAGTATATTCCTAGCAGTGGAATAACTGAGTCCTATTTTCAGGTTTATTAAGGAAATAACAAACTGACTTTCAGAGTTGTTGCACCATTTTACAATCCCATTTTACATTATACAAGAAGTGTATGAGAGTTTCAGTCTATCCACATCCTCTCCAACATTTGCTGCTTGCTGATCTAGTAAACTTTTCCATTGCTACTGGGGTGAGGTGATATTTCCTTTTGGTTTTGAGTTGTATCTCTCTCATTGCTAGTGATTTTGAGCATTTCTTCACGTGTCTTTTGGCCATCTAAATGTCTTCCTTTGTGAGAAGTTTTCTATGTCTTTTGCCCATTTTGTAATTGCATTACCAGCCTTTTCTTTGTGGAGGTTCTTCAGTATTCCATAAATTTTCATTATGAGACCATTGTCAGAAATATCATTGCTAAATGGTCTTATCCAAGTAAATAGGTTTGGTTGTTTTTGTGTTTTTTTCCACCTTAGAGGAAAAAGTTTTTGGTGTACACAAGATTTAATCTTTAGAAAGTCCCATTAATCAGTGTTATCCTCTCCTTGTTCTACATTTCTGACTGTATTTGTCAGTCTAGTTATACAATAAACTATAAATTGCACTGGGGGAAATGTGCTATCAGGGACATCTTTATACTGAGAAGCAACAGTGTCAGTCTGGAGACTAAGGTGTGCCTGATCCAGTCCATGGTCCTCGCAATTACTTGCTATGCATCAGAGAGCTGGACACCGACTAAGGACAACAGAAGAAACAATCCCTTTAATTTGTGGTGCTTAAAAAGAGTTTTGAACATACGATGGACTGCCAAAAAAACAAATAGTTTTGTCTTGGAAAGGGTGAAACCAATTTTCTCCTTTGAGCCTAAGATTCTGAAGTTCCATTTCACATACTTTGGACACGTGGCCAGGAGGGACTGGCCCATGGAGAAAGACTTGATGCTTGGAAAGGTGGTGGGACAGTGCAGGACATGAAGACCCCGGATCAGATGGACTGATACAGTAACTGGGGCAATGAGGGTAGGTGTATCGGTGTCAGTGACACTGGTTCAGGACAGGTGAGAGTTTACAACTGTTATAAATAAGTTTGTTTCGAGTCACTGGGGACTTGATAGCTCCTAACAACAACAACAACAACAGGGCTTTCATGTTTAGTCATATTTTGTCTCTTATGATCTTTGTGGGTCTAAGCTTTACACCCTGGTCTCTGGTACACCTTGAGTTGATTTTTGTGTATTGTGTGAGGTGTGAATTCTCCTTCAGGTTTCTTTGGTTAATGCCAGCATTGTTTATTGAAGAAGTTGTCATTTCACCATTTGATTTTTTTTCTTCTTGAATTCCAGTTGACCATAGGTAGATGGGTTAATTTCTGAGTTATCAATTCTATTCCATTGGTCTGTGTCTGTCATTTTACCAGTACCATAATGTTTTGGTACTATGGATTGACATAGTAACAGGGATCATGGAGGCAGATGTATCAGAGATCATGAGGTTTGCTCAGAATAGAACAAACTTCTGAGCTATTGTGCATAGGGTGTCTATAGTTGCAGGCAACTCAATGACACCTAACAGCAACACAGTAGATTTTAGGATTGCGATTACTATATATCCCACTTTTTTTTTTCAGAAGTTCTTTGCTTATTCTCGGTGTCTTTCCTTTCCAAATAAACTTGCCAATTGCCTTTTCTGCCTCTTTGAAAAAGTAATTTGGTATCTTTATTGGGAGTGCATTAAACATGGATACTGCTTTTGTTAAGATTATTGTTTTCACTATGTTGAATCTTCCTATTCAAGAACAGCAAATATTTTCCCATTTAGTTAGGTCTCTCTGTCTCTCCCCTTTTTGTCTTTTTAATGTCATGTTCATTCAGATTCCATTACACCTGAGGATAATTATCCAAGGTTTTCTTTAAACTCTAACTGAAATTCCCAGGAAGATAATAGTTAATATTTGTGTTACCATTCTCTGGTCACTTTTGTGAGTATTTTACATGCTGCTAACTTTCCGGACTCCTGGAAACTATATAGTGATCATAAGGTCTCCATCTGCTGATTTGTACTAGATCATCTTTCTTCTTAGATTATCTTAATCTGCAAACACCACTGCAACCTGTCCAAAATCATAGTAACATTCAAGGCACCATTCACAGATGGCTAATGGTTAAGCTTAAGTTTCATTGGCAAATATTAGGACCTTGTTTCCGGAAGAGAAGGTAAAAAATTGCCACTAGAATCTTCAATGGCATCTCTATAGTCTATAAATGTATCAGTAGGTGAGTAGGTATGTAAGTATGAAGTGGTTAGCTCTGAATATTATAAGAAACCTTATGTACAAATGGTTAACTCACTCCCCTAGCTGAATGCTATTTGTGAGTCCTTACTTCTGAGGTACTCAGGGTTGACTGGAACCTTCAACCTTTTGGTTAGCAGCCAAGCTGGTTAATCATTTGTTCCAATATAGGACTCGCTTATGTGTTCCTTCTCCTAATTAGACTATGACTTCTTGAAAGCAAATATATATTTTCTCTTTGACCCTTGTCATAGAACCTAGGACAGCACTGGGCACAGAGCCCTTGGAAAACACTAGAGGAATGCAGATGCAATGGTTTTGACAGTTTGAGTAAATGTCTGTATATAGTAGATTGACTCCCTTATGGAATGATGTTGAAGACGTCCTGTTAGTCTCAAGTGAAAAAACCTAGTAACTGGTAGAATTCTTTTCCTTTCCATGAAACTATTTCAAGCATGCTGGGAAAAGTAGATTAAATTGTGCTTGACTGACAGCTCTAAATTGAGACTATATTTTACCCGCTTCCACCTCTGAGCTTTTTAACTGGCATTTTGGCATTAAGGTCATTAAAGAACTTAGTTTATTGGGGAAATGAAATATTCATAAAGAATATGACAAAAAGAAACAGAACTAAAAATTGAAGGAGTGTACAAAAATTATTAGACTGAGGTAGCAAGTGAACTAAGAATAGCGGTAAAAATGTGTCAGACACAGGAAATTGTTTTGTTAAAGGCTATCAGAAGACACCACAGCCATTAAAACAGGACAGTGTGAAGTCAAAGTTTTATGTTGATTTTACTAAGAATTTAGGACTTTCTTGAAATGGCAAACATAACTGAAGGTCAGTCATATACGCAAGACTAAATGTGTGGAAAATAGTTCTTTCTAAAAAAAGGATGACACTAACCAATTTGAGCTCAATCAATGTGTAACAGTGACTTCAAAAATAAGATTACTCTGTAAATGCGTGACAATACACAATTTTTAGAAAAGTGTATCTTGTGATGAGAGACAGAATGCCAATGTCAGTGAGAAGAATGTATACACAATGGCTGATTTTTGTTTTGTTTTGTTTTTAATTTTTCTTTTATATTGATTTCCTTACAAAGTTTGTATACATTGTATTTCACACTATCTTTCATTCACATTGTGTATCATACAATCTTTCCCATTAATTATGTTTTATAAAATCAACCACTATTGAACTATGCTCCTCATTACCTTGAATGGCTGATGGTTTTGATTATAAGATATCCATGTCTTGAAGAGGCTAAAGCTGATATAATTTTGTGGAATGTCTTCTTTAAACAAAGGAAGAGCCCTTGCTTTGGTGGTCTGGTGGTAAAGAGTCATGTGCTACCTTCTCAAAGACAGGCATTTGGTGTCCACCAAATGTTCCATGAAAGAAAGATGGGCAATCTCCTCCTGTGCATTTTACAGCCTCTCAAAATCTACTGGAGGGTCACCTATTCGTCATTTCTAACTTGATGATAGCTGGGTTTGACTCATGAGTGATACAGTAATTAAACACTTAGTTGTTGTTATGTGCCGTCGAGTTGTTTCCGACTCA
>NW_006399945.1:5662638-5683218 GCF_000299155.1 Elephantulus edwardii
TGACAAATATTTTTATATTATTTTATAAAGAATGAGAAGATAGTAATTTTCCTCTCATTGCTGTTGAGTACTATCGAGTGAGAACTATGATTCTACCAACTACGATTCCTTCTTTTGAATGTACTGGTAACTAGTAGTAAGGAACTATGCTTCCATAACAAAGGCATGTGGTTCAAATCTACCAATTACTCCACAAGAAAAAGATGGGCAGTCTCCTCCTGTTTGGTTACTGCCTCTGAAAACTCAAAGGAGGGTCACCTATGGATTAGTTCCAATTTGACGATACACAACAACTTTTAATATCTCCCTAGCAACATTTAAATCTTTTAGTATTGATGTTGTTGTTGTAATGATGTGCTGCCAAGTCGCTTGCAACTCATAGCAACCCTATGTACAACAGCCCTAAACTCTGCTCTGTCCTGTGCAAATCACACTGTCTCTGACACTCCCCTCTCCATTACCCCAGTCACTGACAATCCACCTCATAGAGGGCCTTCCCCTCCTGCGCTGTCCCTCCACTCTACCAAGCATGATGTCCTTCTCTAAGGACCACTCCCTCCTTACAACATGTCCAAAGTATGTTAGACGGAGCCTCAGAATCCTTGCCTCCAAGGAGCAGACTGGTTTAACCCTATCCTGGCTAAATACGTTTGTTTTCCTAGCAGTTCATGGTACGTACCCTCAATACTTTTCTCCAGCACCACAGCTCAAAGGCATCAATTCTCCTTCATGATGCATAACAAGTGATTGCAAAGACCATGGCCTGTATCAGACACACCTTGGTCTCTGGAGAGACACAATTGCTCTTCAGGACTTTGGAGAAGTCCCTAACAGCAGACTTTCCCATACGGCTTTTAATTTCTTGGCTACTGATGCCAAGAGTGTTGACTGTGGAGCCAAGCAAATTAAAGCTGTCAACAATCTCAATTCCTTCACCATCCATCCTGATGCTGCCAATTGGTCCAGTGGTGAGAATCTTTGTCTTCTTGATATTGAGCCTCAATCCATATTGTAGGCTGCAGTCCTTGACCCTCTGCAGCAAGCACTTCAGGTCCTCCTCAGTTTCAGCAAGCAGGGTTGTGTCGTCTGCATAACGCAGATTGTTGATAAATCTTCCACCAATCTTGACCCCACATTTCTCCTCATAGAGCCCAGCCTCCCGGATAATCTGTTCTGTATACAGGTTGAAAAGGTATGGAGACAGGAAACATCCTAGCGTATGTCCTTCCCAACTTAATTAAAAAAAATTCTACTTCATAATTTGATGTTGATAGTATCACATAAAGTGTTGCTATTGTTGTATGCCTTTGAGCCAAAACTGACTCATAGCTGACCCTCCAGTAGATTTTCAGAGGCAGTAAATACCATGGGAGAGGATTGCCCATCCTTCTCCCCCAGAGCAGTTTCTTTGGGATTGCAGCACAACTACCAAGCCACCAGAGCTCCCTTATAAAGTGTTAGAATGAATTTCTAATTTGAAGATTTTATATCAGGATTATTTCACATACAGTCTATAATAAATGCACTTGTTTCATAAGATTATTATAGATATAAATCACTAGAATAAAAATTCTGGTAGATTTAATTTTATATAATTTCCATCAAGATAGGAGACAAAATGCATGATATTTTATATTTTACTTATATTCTTGACACGAGAAAATGTTTATTTTCATCACTCATTGTCAATGAGTAAATTCCACCTCATAAGTGACCCTTCATAGGTCACTGAAGATATAAATCTTTATGAGAGAAGACTTTCCATCTTTCTGTCATGTAGCAGTATTGCACCTGAACTTGTGACTTTTCCATTAGCAGTGTAACACAAACACACTACACCAAATCTTCTCCTTATAATTTCATATAAATAGTGATTTGACAACTTATACTTCTTTACATTTCCTTCCTTTTCACTGTCTATCTATATTCTATGGTCACTTTCATATCATAATGTAAGCATTCATAACAGCATATAAACTATGACTGTAGATAACCAGCAATAACTGACCTATATTCAAGTGTTACTGGGAACCGGAAAAGTATATCTCCCACACACCAACCTAAATGTATCAGTAACTCATTTTGCCTTATGCAGAGTTCAATAGAAAAAAAGGCCCAACAACAAACATAAAGGAAGGTATGAAGTAGCTCAATATTAACATATTGTGGATACAGTAAGTTTTCAATTTTTACAAAGAAACAATATGAGCCTGTAAACAAAGTGCAGTACTAGCAGACAAAGAATCCTGAAGCTCATTGGTAATTTTCCTCTCTTTGACAATGCAGGACTTGATAGAGGTTTTTGCTTTGAGATATGTAAAATGTGTGGAAAAGAATCTTCACTTTTAAAAGCTATGAAATTAAATGTATAATTTTAAAAAGTACAGAAAACATTTAAGTATAGTTTAATCATGCCACTGTTCTGTTCGGTTTGACATATTGTGGTAGCTTGCATGGTGCTGCGATTCTGGAAGCTATGTACTTCAAAGATTGGCAGTCGGTGGTGGACAGGTTCCAGGAGAGCTTCCGGAGTAAGACAGACTAAGCAGCAGAACTGGGCATCCATGTCAGAAATAACAAGCCTTTGAAAAATGTGTAGACAGCCTAAGAACATTGTTGGATATAGTGTCATAGGAGCCCATCAGGTCAGAAGACATTAGAAATGTGACTGGGAAAGAGCCGCCTTCTCAACGTAAGAGGGAACTATAATGATGACGTAAAGCTTTCACACAATGAAAGCCGGGCATTTGCTGATGTAGCAAGACTCAAAATGAGGAGAAATAACTGCATACATCCACTGCTAATTGGAACATGGAATGTACTAAGTTTGAATCTAGGAAAATGGAAAGTTATAAAAAGTGAAATGGAATGAATAAAGATTGACATCCCAAGTATTAGTGAGCTGAGACAGACCAGTGTTGGCCGTTTTTAATTAGACTGTCACATGCTCTGCTATGAGAGAAATGGCAAACTGAAGAGGAATGGTGTGGCATTCATCTTCAAAAATAACATTTCAAGATCCAGAATACTACTTATGAAGGAGTTCTATTGGCCTAGTGACAAGAAGCTGCCCTGCAATCCCGATGGTGCATGGTTCAAACCTACCAGATGCTCCGCTGAAGAAGGAGGGGCAAACTCCTCCTGTGCCAGTCAGATCTGATTTGATGGTACACCAAATAAAAAATAAAAAGTAAATAAATAAATAAATAATTTGAAAAAAGAATATTACTTATGTACATACAAAGAAGTCCTTCTAATACAGTCACTATTCCAATCTACACACCAGTCACTATTCCAATCTACACACCAGCTATGGAAGTCAAAATGAAGAAATTGAGGATTTCTACCAAGTTTTGCAGTCTGAAATTGATCATACATGCAATCAAGAAGCAATAATCATTGATTATTGGAAGACAAAAGTTGGCAGCAAAGAAGGAGGCCTGGTAATTGGAAAATATGGGCCTTGGCAATAGAAATGATGCTGTAAATAATATGTTAGAATTTTGTACAATGAATAAGTTCATTGTAGATACATTTTTAACAAACATCAATAGCAATTATATACATGGAATCCCTCTAAAAAATGACACAGAAAGCAGATTGACTACATATGTGGAAGGAGATATTTTCAAAACTCAGTGTCAGCAATCAAAACAATGCCACAGATCAACTATGGAACAGAGCATCAATTACTCATGTGCAAGTTTGAAGTGAAGTTAAAGAAAATGAAACCACCAAGTCTAAGAGAAACAATGATGAGTGAATAGAAATCTAACTTCTCTGTAAATGTTCATTAAAATTACAAGTAAAATACAATTTTTTTAAAAAAGAGTAACAAATTTAACCCTGAGTTTTCCCCACTGAATTTAAAAACCATTTTAAGGATAGAAATGGGGCATCAGGGTTGGAGGAAGACTTATCAACAGTTTGTGTTTTGCAGATGATATAACCCTGCTTCTTGAAACTGAAGAGGATCTGAAGCGCTTGCTGTAGAAGGTCAAGGATTGCAGCCTTCAATGTGGATTGAAGTTCAATATTGAGAAAGCAAAGATTGTCACCACCAGGCCATTTGGCAGTATTATGATAGATGGTGAAGAGATTGAGATTTTTAACAGCTTTAGTTTGCTTGGCTCCACAATCAATACTCTTCACACCAGCAGTCAGGAAATTAAAAGATGTATTGCATTGGGAAAGTCTGTTGTCAGAGACCTCTCCAAAGTACTGAAGAGCAACGATGTCAGTCTGGAGACTAAGATGCACCTGATACAGGCTGTGGTCTTTGAAATCACTTGCTATGCATCAGAGAGCTGAACAATGACTAGGGATGACAGAAGAATTGATGCCTTTGAGCTGTGGTGTTGGAGAAGAGTATTGAATATACCATGTACTTCTAGAAGAACAAAAAATCGTCCAAGAGAGGGTGAAAACAAACTGCTCCTTGGAAGCAAGGATTCTGAAGCTTCATCTCACATATTTTGGGCATGTTTCAAGGAGAGATCAGTCCTTAGAGATGAACATCATGTTTGGGAGGGTGGAAGGACAGCACAGGAGAGAAGACCCACAAGATACATTGATTCAATGACTGAGGGAGTAGGTATGTAAGAGACAATAAGATTGGCACAGTATAGGGCAGGGTTTGGGGCTGTTGTACATAGGGTTGCTATGAGTCACAGGTGACTTGACAGCACATAACAACAAAACAACAACAATGACCAAAGAGTAAGCAAGTTGTGGATTGATATCATCTATGAAGAAAGTAGAAGGTCATTATAATGACAAGAGAGAAAAAGGGCTAAAATGGATATCAGAAAAGACTCTGAAGCTTGTGTTGGAAAGAAAAGAAGATAAAAGGAGAAAGATTGTTGAAGCAAGAGAACTGAGCAGAAGATTTCAAAGGGCAATTCAAGAAGACAAAGAAAAAGTATTTTAATTAAATTTTCAATGAGTTGCAGTTAGAAAACCAGAAGGAAAGAATACACTTGACATTCCTAAAGCAGAAAGAACTGAAGAAAAAAATCAAGTCTCATACTGCAATAGTGAAGGACTGTGGACAAAATCTAGAACGTTGGAGAAAGCATCAAAAGAGATAGAAGGAATAACCAGCATCTGTATAAAAAAAAAAAAAAGGAAAAATAATTGGTGAACACTGAGCCATTTCAGGAAGTAGAATATGATAAAGAACCAATAGTACCAAAGGAAGAAGTCTAAGCTAGAGTGAAGGCATTGGCAAAAAATAAGGATCCAACAATTAATGAAATACCAATTGAAGTGTTTCAGGAAACAGATGCAACCTTGGCATGATGACATGATAATCAGTTTCTGCCAAAAAATATGGAAGACAGCTACCTGGCTAAATGACTGGAAGATATCTACATTTGTACTAATTCTCCAAAAAGATGACCCAGAAGAATATGGAAATTATTTAATAATATCACTAATATAAAATCTTTCTGAAGATTATTTAAAAATGGATGGAACTCCCAGAAATTCAAGTTGAACTCAGAAGCGGCTGTGGCACAAAGAATATCATTGATGATGTCAGGGAGATCCTGCCTGAAGGCAGAGAATTCTAGAATGATATTTATTTGTGTTTCATCAATTATGCAAGGACATCTGACTTTGTGGACCCTAACAAATTATGGTGAACATTGAGAGGAAAGGGAATTCCATAATGAGAAAAGGGCATTCCATAACGCATAATTGTGCTCACATGAAACCTGTAAGTATATCAAGAAACAATTGTCCAAATAAAACAAGGGAACCTTCATGGTTTCAAATGAGAAAAATGTGTGTATTAGGACTGTATCTTTTCTCCATTCTAATTTAATATTTATAATGAGTAAAGAGTTCAAGAAGTTATATCATCTGAAGAACAATCTAGTATGAGCATTGCAGAAAGATTTATCAACAATTTGTGTTACTCAGATGATAAAACCTTGTTTGCAGAAAGTGAAGACAACTTGAAGCACTTATTGCAGAAAATCAAAGTCTTTACTATGTTACATGTCAACATCAAGGAATAAAAATTCTCACCACTGAACCAATACCCAACATCATGATAAATGTAGAAAAGTTTGAAGTTGCTAATAACTTAATTTTATTTGGATCCACAATCAATGACCATAACAGTAGCAGTCAGAAAGCAAACAAGATGTTGTTTTGGGAAAATCTACTGTCAAGGAGCTCTTCAAAGTGCTAAAATTCAGGAATATAAGTTTAAAGACTAAGGTACGCCTGATTCAAGCAGTTGTATTTTCAATTGGGTCCTATGGAGAATGAATAAGGATGATAGAAGAAGAATCAATGGCTATGAATTGTGGTGTTGACTAAGAATACTGAATACCTCTTGGACTTCCAAATGAACAAACAAATCTGTCTTGAAGAAAGTACAACCAGAATGTTCCTTACAGGCAAGGATGGTGGAACTTCATCTAATTTATTTGGGGTATATTTTCAAAAGAAGGAGTCCTTAGAAAAAGACATCATTCTAGGAAAGACAGAGGGCTAGTAAAAGGAGGGAGATCCCCCTGCTTCACACAGTGACTACCACAGCAGATCTGAGTATGACAGAGATCATGAGAATGGCACAATATAGATCAGGGTTCAGATCTATTATTAATAATGTCATTATAAATAGCAATTGACTTGATGGCACCAAATAACAATGTTTAATCAATAGAGTAAATATATACATTACTTGTTCTTATGACACTGGGTTAGTTCACTTAGCAAGACCATTATTATAAAAAATAGGATAACTAACTCTTTGCTATTGTGAACAAAGATGCAATAAACATGGGTGTGCATATATCTGCTTGGTGGCAGTTCTGGTTTCTTTAGGGTATATTCCCAGTAGTGGAATTGTTGGGTCAAATGGTATTTCTATTTCCAACTTTTTGAGAAAGTGCAATACTACCTTCCATAGCAGTTGCATCATTTTTCACTCCCATCAACCAAATGAATAGATAGAGAAGCTCTGGTATATTCACACAATGGAATATTATGCTTCATTGAAAAACAAAGAACTCATGAAATATTATACAAAATGGATCAACCTGGAGGACATTATGCTGAGTGAAATATCTCAGTCACAGGAAGACAAATACTGCATAGTGCTACAATTGTAAAACAGGAATAACACTAGAGTTGGGGGAACCTAAGAAAAGAGGAGATAAATAATGTATGCTGCATTGAAACAGAGGATGGAAAGTACTGTTTAAAAGGAATATAAGACTAGGTATTATTTTCATGACAAGATAACAGAAAAAGAAATGCATATTAAAGTGGATTGTGGACTGCGGGGTGGGGGTATTGTATAACAATGAAAGAATTTCTTTTTCTTCAAAGAGAAAAACAAGCTAGGGAGAGGGGTGGGCAGAGAGAAAAATGTGCAACAGTGAATGAGTAGGGGAAAAATGGATAGAATATGCTGTAAAAATATATATGTTACATTAAAAAATCATTAATAAAAAATATAGGATAACTAGTAAACTATATATGGGAGCCCAAGGATGGAAGCAAAGGGGTGAGGACTGGTAGAGGCAACCACAGGGTTACACAGTTTGGTAAATGGAGGGAGGTGGGGAAGGAAATGGGAAGGATCTGGGTGAAAAGATGAGGTAATGATGGACAAGGTCCAGTGGAGATCAATTTTATAAAACATCATGCATGGGAATGATTGTATGGAACACAGTATGAATGTAATGTGAAACACAATGTATCTGAACTTTGTAAGCAAACTAATATATTAAAAAAAAAAAGAGGGAAGGGAAAGTAATCACATACGTAACCACCACCTAAGTCAAGAAGTAGAATGTATCTATATCGTTAATAAGTTCTCTTTTCATTTGTAGCCTAAAGAGCCTTCCTTCACCGTTTCTTCCCTCTCTCTAGGGATAATCCCTTTTCTAACTACTATATTTCTTTTTCTTTATAGTTTTACCTCCTTTGCTAAAGAAGAAACATTTTTTTAAAAAATACCATAGTAGTGCAAATGGTTAATACAGTCACTATTAACTTAAAGGTTAGTGGTTTGAGACCATTCAAAGCATTTAGGAATAATATCCTGAAAATCTTTAGCAAAATCAACCAACCATTGAACTCCTTTTGCATCCCAATCTCAGTTCTATTATGATGTATGTAGTATCACCAAAAGTTGCTATGGTAAATTAATCTAGGATATTTTTGTTTCTCTTACTTTATTTTTAATCATTTAGATTAGGTATATTTTATATGTATGGATAGGTCTAATTTTTAATTCTTCATGATTGATATTATATTATCATTTTGTACCTTGCTTTTTTAATAGAATTTTCTTTCTTGAGCTTACTGTGGGTATATTTAATTTGGGCTTATTAATTATTTTTATGATTATCTGGGAGGCTGGGCTCTATGAGGAGAAATGTGGGGTCAAGATTAATGGAAGACCTATCAGCAATCTTCGTTATGCAGATGACACAACACTACTTACTGAAACTGAGGAGGACCTGAAGCGCCTGCTGTAGAAGGTCAAGGACTGCAGCCTTCAATATGGGTTGAGGCTCAGTGTCAAGAATACAAAGATTCTCACCACTGGACTAAATGGCAGCATCAGGATGGATGGTGAAGAGATTGAGATTGTTCACAGCTTTAGTTTGCTTGGCTCCACAGTCAAGAGTGTGGAACCAGTAGCCAGGAAATTAAAAGGCGTATTGCCATGGGAAGGTCAGCTGTTAGGGACCTCTCCAAAGTTCTGAAGAGCAATGGTGTCTCTCTGGAGACTAGGGTGTGTCTGATACAGGCCATGCTCTTTGTTATGCATCAGAGAGTTGGACAATGACTAAGGAGGATAGAAGGAGAATTGATGCCTTTGAGCTGTGGTGCTGGAGAAGAGTATTGAGGGTACCATGGATTGCTAGGAAAACAATCAGATTCATCCTAGAAAGGGTTAAACCAGGCGGCTCCTTGGAGGCAAGGATTCTAAGGCTCCAACTAACATACTTTGAACATGTTGTAAGGAGGGACTGGTCCTTGGAGAGGGACATCATGCTTGGGAGGGTGGAGGGACAGCACAGGAGGGGAAGGTCCTCTATGAGGTGAATTGATTCAGTGATGAGCTAATGGGGATGGGTGTATCAGAGACAGTGCAATTGGCACTGGACAGAGCAGAGTTTAAGGCTATTATACATAGGGTCACTATGAGTCACAAGTGACTCAAAGGCACATAGCAACAACAACAACAAGATGATAAAGACTTTAGACCTGAGTGTGGATGGTTTCTGTCACAACTAGCTCTGTGACTGTAGCTTGACTGTAACCACAGATAATACATAAATTACAGAGTGTGGTTGTGTCAAATAAATCTTTATCTGTAAGAATAGTTTGCATCCAGGTTATAGTTGGCTGACTCTTGATACTGTATATATCATCTGTATACTGTGAAGATGGTGAGGATGTGTCTTCTATGCTCAATCTTAGTTATTTGTGTCTCTATTCTTGATGATTCTCAACGAATGTCTGTTAATAACAATACAGAGTGTGGACATCTGAACTCTTGAATTTGTTGGTTTTCTTGGCACAGCAATTTGTAATCTGGCAATTCTTTCAGAACTTGAAGATATAATCCCATTATTTCTAGCTTCCATTGTTATGGTTAATACATCAATAATAAGTATTGCTCTTTTAAAGGCAATATTTCCTTGACATTTTTTCCTCTTTCTGTTTGGTGGTTCTGCTATTTTACTAAAATGTCTTTAGATTCTAAAGAGTTATTAGCTTCCTTGAGTACCTTTCTGTGTCTGCAAATTTCTCAACTATTTTCACCATACATTTGTAATTCCAAATAAATAAATAAGCCTTCTCATTCTATTTTTTATATCTTAAGCTCTTTTTTATGCTTTTCATTACTCTGTTTTGCTTTCTGTATATCATTTGCCTTTTTTCCCAATTAGAATATTTGCTGTTCACTATGTCCTACTTCCTAATGACAGCAGAGGATGGGGCAAGGTTCCAGTCTGTTTTTCATAAGCTTGCTATGAGCTACAAACAACTCAATGGTACCAAACAATAACAATGGCCTACTGCTCTTAAATCTATGTACTAAGCTATTATTTTTCAAATATTGTAATTCTTATTTCCAACATTTCTATGTGGCACTTTTGCTAATATATTCAAATACTTCCTAGTCTTCTCTACTCCTGGACTTTGACACCACCTAGAGGAAAATTCAAATGTTCTGGGAGTGAGGAGTGCTCCAACAACAAATGGAACTTTGGTCTGCTCTTGACCAGAAAAATTCCTTCTACCAAGATTAATTTTATCTTGCTAGTCCCCTTCTACTAGTCCTATCTGGAGTGTACTTAAGAATTGTTTTAAATAATCTCTAATCCATCATTTAGTTCATATCAGAGGGAGAATAGATTTAAACAATCTAGACCACATTGCTAGAAAGTTGGAGATTTTATTTAAAATCTTCCCTAGATCATTGGACATTTTCTCCTTTACCTAGTATTTAGAAATTTTAGAAATAAGTTTTGATTTTCTGTCAACTCCTCATGTTCAATTAGTAACCTATTGTGTTTTGGCACTGCAGTTGCTTAAATTGGACACTTATCTAATAGAAATGTGGTTCTCTTTTCAAAGGTTAGTAACAGAAACTAAACCATAGGGAAAGCTTCTATTGTTTGTGTTGTTAGTTTTGACCTGTAGCACTGAACTGGGACTAACGATGACAGTGATTGTAGCAACTGTCCTGAAGAATGAACGGAGCCCACTTTGGGGAAAGTCTGCAGTCACATTTGTCCTCATCTCACTGCCCTGCACCCTCCATTATATAAGTCTCCAGATGCTTACTGCAGTATGATTCCAAATCCTGAGAGGTAAGCTGGCCTTGTCAGAGTTCTCTAAAATCAGAGAGCAAGTTATGACTGGACTATTTGATGTGAAGACAAGAGAATAATAGATTTTTTTAAAAGACCAGTATATAAGAATAAATACAGTACATTAAATTTTACTGCGTCAATTACAGTGGTCCAAGTCCATTGGTATTCAGCACAGGAGTTCACTGTCCCCCCAGCTGTATCTCAGAGCTCTCTACATGCTGAGGAGGAAACCTGCAACTTCTATCTAAGCATATCCTCACGTCATGATGACAGCACTTTGAGAACTAGTACCCTGGTCTTTATTAAATGACTTCCCACCAAGTCTCATTGGCTTCTGTCTCCACCACTGTTAAAAATCATTCTGGTTCCTGCGATTGGGAGATGATTGCTCTGTACTCTCACTTTCCATGACAAAAACACTTAGAATAAGTAATTACTGCAGAAGTCAATTACATTTATAATTCTCACCAAATTTTACTGAAAGGCACTAAAATCCTAATATACTTGTGTTATAATCCTGTCTGGGAAGGGGAGTTCTTTGTTATGTTAATTAAACCGTATTCATGTAGGGTGTATAATTTTTTTTAAAGTCTCACACACACACACAAAAAAAACAACACCCAAAAATACTTGTGAGGGTACTAGTTCAGATATTATTCGTGGACTCTTATATCTCTGCCTAAGTGGTCAGTGTAGTCACCTCTCTGTAAAGTCCCAGTTTAAGTATTTTGGACATGCCTTAAGGCAGGAAAAATCATTGGCTAGAAAAAAAAGAGAAGATCAGTGAAGTGAGAGAAACCTTAAGTAAGACGGTATCTTAGTTGGGTTCTCAAGAGGACCATAACCAGTTATATATATATATATAATCAGAGGCATTTAAAAATATTAAAATAGAAATTGAAATTATCAGAGACCTTAAGGGAGTTCTGGTGACAGTCTGCTTAGACTTTTGCTGCTAATTCAAACGCTAGAAGTCTATTGATCCAAACCCAGCAGCACCTTGTTGGGGGAAAACATTTCTTTCTGCTGTGATTGACAGCTTCAGAAGCCCAAAAGAGGGTCACTATCATTTGAAACTAACTAGATGACAGGGAGTGAGAGTACACAATCAGAGAAAATGTACATGATTAGCTAAACAGATATTTTGAAATAAAGTGTGTCCTAGGCCGCAGGTATATTATGTGTCTCAGAGAGAACATGCCAACAAGTTTTTAATGAAATCATACTTCTAAATATGTCATTTTCACTGCAACAAAGGTAACCTCTAAAATTGTTATTCATACCAGGTTCACTTCTTTGAACTACAGCTTCTCAAACATCTTCTGCAGAGTCTTTTTGCATCACACATATATAATATCTTAACCATATAATTTTCCTAAAGCAAAAGAGATCCCAAAAGAGTGTAAGTTTTCATTCCAGAAAAGAGAGGCATTGCTTCCAGCTTTAAGTAGAGATTTCTTCACCTTTCAGCTTATTTCCCTCAACATTTTAGAAATTTGCCTAGCTAAATTACTTTTACCTGTCCTGGAGCAACCTTTTGGATTCTGTTTAAGAGCAAGTGAAGTTTGCTGTTGAAGGCTAGAAACAATCTGGATCAGGGAAATGTCCATTGTCACCGAATGAAAACCATTACTCTGCCAGACCTCAACAAAGGAGATATTCTAATATTCTTGGGGCCAAGAAGCAAAACATCCCCAAAACAAACAAACTCAAAATAACCAAATAACTACTTAAAGTCCTAAATGACTCGTAAGACTCTCAGAAATTGACAACCAAATGGGAGGAAATTGGCCATCTTTCTCATACTGGGTGACTGATGAATTCAAACTTAAGAGAACAATAATTAACCAAAAACCATATGGTTAACTGAAAATCCACTCAGCCAATCCAGTCTAATTCATGACAAGTCTCCATTAGATTTCTGAAGCTGTAAGTCTACAGAGGGAGACCCCATCTTTTCCCCAAAATGGTTAGTGGGTACAAAATACTTAGCTTATAGTTAGCTGCCTAACTTGTTATACAACTTAGAATGCCCTAAGTTGTTATTGCTATGTGACAATGACTCTGAACTAACTCACAGTTGACCCCCACACCGGTTTTCAGAGACTCTAAAATTGCACTGGAGAAGATTGTCCATGTTTCTTCCACAGAGCAGCTGGTAGATTTGAACTGTGTGCTTCTAGACTGGCAGCAAAACTCCTTACCACTAGTCTTCTAACTTATCTGGTTGTGATGAGTCATAATTCATTGATGGCATACAATAACAACTATACAGAAAGGTTTCCAGTCTATGATCTTTACTAGAGCTGTTTAGGAGTCCAGCATTTAACCATATGTCATTAGGGATCCTTTATTAATAAATATAATTTATTAATTCCATTATAACTCTCTCCTTGCCATAAAGTCAGAACCAATGCATAGCTGAGCCTCTAGTGGGTTTTTGGAGGCTATAAATCACATAAATAGAGATTGGTCATCTATCTCCAGAGGAGCTGCTCATGGATTTGAACAGTCAAAGAGTCCCTACCCTCAGGATTGGCAGTGCAATTCCTTCCAGATTATACCACCAGAGCTCCCTATAACATGAAAAATAGATCCAAAATTTAAAATACTGGGTAGTATCATTGGAAAGCTAATAAAGTAAGTGTGTGAAAAGATTAATTTAAAAACCCAGCTACCAGGAGTGCATTCCTATTACCCAAACTTTTCCTAATCCTGATAGTGTTTGGTGCTATCAGGTGTCTGTGGTCTCTCTGCTTCACTTTAAATAATGCTGTAAACAAATCTGATTCCAGTGAGTGCCAGGAACTTCCAGAATCATAACAGATTCAGGAGATTTAAGGTCTCTGCAGGTAAGATGGCCCAAGTTTTATATGATCTTCCCAAAGAATACAAATGCAAAGAGGAACCCTTGAATTCTTAGTACACTCATCTGACAAAAGAAAACAAAATTTCACAATTCAGATGTATTCTTTTAGCAATCATTATATGAAATCTCCAACCTGGATATAGACAAAACAAAGATAATTATCCAATTGAGGGACCAGCAGCATGAGGTCGATGGATTCCTCTGGTTCATGCTGATGGAGAACACTTTATAAGATTAAGAGGTAAAGAAAATCATCACTAAAATATGATTGGTGGCAGATCAATTTATCACTGACATAGCCGGAACAAAACAAACAGAGAAAAGACCATCACTGAGTTATGTACATAATTGTAGGTTAAGAGCCGTTACAGATTGGTTCTAGGCTTCCTGTGAGATTGTCAGGATTTACTCATGACTGTGGGGTACTGAATTATAGTCACCAGCACCCTTGCTTTTAACTAGAGTTACATATCATGCTGCTATTTCAGTAAATCATTAAGGCTAAGTGCAAGAAAGTTCCCTGATTCTTTTTGTAAACCTGAAGACAAAACTACTCCTTCCTGGGCTTGCCAAAGGTTCATAAAATATTTTTAACTTCATTTGTCTTAAGGATGAACTACTCTTGCATGAACTTGCCCCAACTCATCTAAACAGACATATTTGTTGAAGTAGCATCCTTTATTCACTCACTTATTACTGTTGAATGAGAACCAACTATAGCTGAGCCTCCAGCAGGTTTTTCTTGTTGTTAGGGGATGTAAAGTTGAATATAATTCCTAACAGGGTTTTGAGAGGCTGTAAATTATACAAAAGGAGATTGCACATCCTTTGCTCATGCATCCACGGGTAGATTCAAACCACCATGGAGTTAACTATAAATTCCTATACACCATTCCATCAGACTTTCCAGGAAGTAACATAAAGAACTCAAAGGTCTGAATTTACATCAACACTTAATATGGAATTCCATGGCTTTCCACAAACCACCGTCTACATCCTCACTTCTAAATCCTCCTAACCAGGGTTGTTTTCCTTTCTCATAATTGAGTGGTCTTGTATTCCCATTCACAGTGCTTCTCTCTATACCTTCCCATATCCATTCTGGTGGGAAATTACTGTTAGAGTGTAGAGATTTGCTATCCTGGTGAATTAGTGATCTACCATACTGGTGACATGATTAATATCGGGTCTAGGCAGAAACAAACCCTTGCATAGAGCCTTAGAAACGGTGATAGGGACTTTGAAGAAATATTGTAGACAAGTGAGGGGTTTACATTCCTGACTTTTGGGTTGTCTTTTTCTTTTAATTCAGTAGGTGGTTTTGGGGTTTCCCCTCACTTTAATGTTGCGTCTTTGTCAATGAGGTTACAGAGCATACGAGTTTAACTACTAACTGAAAAATCAATGGTCTACAGCTACTCCCTAAAATGCAGCAATATGCCTTTTCAAAGACTCAGAATCTACTCAATGACAATGGAAGTGTTTTTTGTTTATCCTAGTGGCTTGTGGAGTTTTAAAAAACTTATTTCCTTTAAAATAATTCTGCTGTCTTTGCCATTTTCTGCATCTTAGTTATGTCTGTCCCTCTGAGATAAAACTTCTCTGATCCTCCTGATAAAGCTCACTCATACTTCATCTCCTTGAGATGAGGTAGTCCTCAGGCATAAGTATCACTTGAGTTGACATTGTCACAACCATAATTTTAGTGGCTTTTTCACATTGGTTTTCATTATTAAGAATCTCTCTTGGGGGCAGGAGGGAAAGTAAATATTTACCAGTATATTCCTTCCTAAACCTGAAACACATTTTCCCTAACAAAACCCCGATGTAGTACATTCTTTGGACTACCGGTGACAGCTAGGTGAAGTTATTGTGTTGTTGTGTACCCTAAAGAACCATCGCTGACCCTCTGGTGGGTTTTCAGAGGCAGTTAATCATGTGGTAGAAGATTGCCCAACCTTCTCTTACAGAGCAGCTGGTGGCTTCGAACTTCATGCATTCAGAATTGCAGTGCAGCTTCTTGCTACCAGTCACCAGAGCTCCCTAGGTGATAACCATCTCCTGGGACAGAAATTGTTTTAAAGTGAGTGTCAAGCAAGAATTCCTCAAAGCAACTTATTTAAGGTGATTTACTTAAGCATTATAACATTTTAAGATTATTTTAAAAATTGCCTCTACTCATAAATCTGAGGCTAGGCAGTAAAAGATTCTCTGATAGGCACTCTGAGGAATTATGTGAATTGCTTAGAACAAATGTGAACAATGGCGTAGGGAAGATAAGAAATGCATTGGCTAAGAGCATAATTATAAAACAAAAAAAAAGTGCAGAATTCCATCATTTGTAAATCTTTAAAAAGATCTGAAAGACTCTCTGGGGGGAAAATATCTTCTGACAGGAAATTTCTTGACATTTTCATGCATATGCTACTTGAATTACCACCAACCATGAAGCTGATCTGTCAAAATTTAAGAAAGCCTTGGATCTAGGATTGCACAAGTAGAAGACCTTTCGTTTTCCTTTATTTCCTTCCTCTGTGTTCACCTTATTTCCTCCTTACTTTCTTTCTTTGTTATACAAGCAAAAATTCTTCTTACATTAATATACAAACAGATTGTAATTATTTTTCAATTTGCAATAAAATGGAGAGCTGTTTATTCACTAGTAATAAGATTTTAGCTCATGACAGGAAGGGCTTCAATAAGAAATCAAAGAAGATAATTTAGAGAGCATATGCCTATTTCAGAGTCAGTGGATGACTTAAGCAAATTGAGTGAGAAAATTAATCGAAGAGGGAGGCATTAAGTTTATATTGAAAGTGAGAATGCAAATCCTAAATTAATGAAAATGATTGAAGGTGATGGAAAGATTCTTTACCAGCTTATACAAAGTATATATTTATATACATCTAGGGAGAATGGAAAGTCTGTTAGAAGCAAACTGAGTTTTATGAAATTGAAGCAGGAGAGAATACCATACAGACAATTAAAAAATGAGATTTTATTAAGGAAAATGACTTCATGGCTTTCATTCACTGTTGATAGATTAGGCCCAAATGTCCTTAGGGTGAAGTAACTGAAGGAGAGAGAGTTTGGCTTGACTAATTTCCTAAGGTCATAGTGGAGGTGAGAGAGGCGAATTTCTGAGCAATGTGTTATGTAAGTTATTAGATATTCCATTTTTCTAGTTTCCACATAACACTAAGTGGTTGTTCTGATTTTCAGGGTGTGTAACATTTTCCTGAGTTCCTGGGTAGTACAAATATAAAAGGTTCTCAGGTGCTGCCCAAAAGATTAGAGGTTCAAGTCCACCCAGAAGTATTTTGGAAGAAAGGATGAGTTTACTTTCAAAAAATTAGCCATTTAAATGCCATTGGAATACAGTTCTATTCTGGCATGCATGGAGTAACCATGAGTCAAAATAAAATGGATGACAGCTGGTCATCACCTTGACATTAAAAACCAAGAACAACAAAACAGACATGTAAGGTCCACTTCAATATTTAAAGCCAGTTACCCTGGAGGTCAAGTCATACACTCAATTTTCTATCCTCAGGCCACTCTTTGGTGCCATGGAGGCCTTTCTAACAAGCACTGGATGCCATGTTCCATAGGATGAAACACTGACTGATCTTGGACCAACTGCACAATCGCTGCTGTACTTGAGTTCGTTGTTGCAGCATGGTGTTCCATCTCATTGAACATCTTCCTCTTTTTCCCTGACCATCTATTATAAAAAAAATTCTCTTCCCCAGGGACTGGCTCCTCTTACTAACACACCCAATTTATGGTTACAGCAAATTAACCATTTTCACAACCCAGGGACTCATTTCAATTTTTTTTCATAGATTTGCTTGCTTACAAAGTTCATAGATGTTGTGTTTCATACAAATCTTCATTCATATTGTATTTTATACAATCATATCATACATTATGTTTTATAAAATTAATCACCGCTGGATCCTGCCCATCATTTCCCTGTCTTTTCACACAGATCCTTCTCATTTCCTCTCCAGTCCCACGTTCCCTCTTTCCCCACCCTGCAATGATACAGCAGCAGAGTGAGTTCTTCATCAGAATGCCATCCTTGAACTAAATAATGTATACTCGTCTATCAACTTAATACTGATGTAAAGTAGAAATACCTTTGTTTCACTTTTGTTACTTTATGTAGCATATCTAAATGTTTGAATACTAAAATTTGATGATGCTGTAAAATGAACTGCCCACTTTCTGTATCATCAATAAAATAGTCCTTGGAATAAAAGCATAAAATGGAAAAAGATGCCATTAATATTGGTAACCAATGAAAAATTTCTTAATATGTAAGAATGCCTGAGAATTTTCTATGTAGAGCGCTGATAAGAAGTAATTGAAGGAGTTTACTGAGTGCTAACTTACAGTTAATACTCTTAATAAAAATAAGTGACACTAAGAAGCACAGAGAAATATTTTTACGGATGTCTCTTTGATTTAAAGATCCTAGTTCGAGGGTGAAGACTTGCTACCAAATGATTCTCCCTCATTTATCCTTCCATTACCATCAAGTTAGAACATACTCACTGCTGACCCTCCATTGAGTTTCTAAGAACACAAATATAGAAACAGGATATTTCACACCTTTCTCTTCAGGAGATTTGATCTGCCAGAAAGGTCAAGCCTTTGAGTTAGCAGTGCAGCTCCTAAGGACTACACCACCAGACGCACACATACTGCCCTGTTTCCCCAGTATGAAAGAGAAGCATACACTAACTTACTAACCATAGTAAACAATGTCTTGCTTTCTATACCACATCAAAATTCTGGTATGTGTGGCTAGCATTTCTCTCTCCAAACTCCACAGCACAGTCCTAGAGAATCCAAACCTCTTTTCAAATTTGCAATCCCTTATCAGGGCTGGAGTATCCAGTTAGGGAGGTTAATACAGGCTTATTTGTTTTTACTTATTGATTTCTAGCCTTTAATCTTTACCTTTTCAATCTATATGCAGAACAGATTATCCAGGAGGCTGGGCTATATGAGGAGGATTGTGGCATCAGGATTGGTGGAAGATTCATCAACAACCTGCATTATGTAGGTACACAATCCTGCTTGCTGAAACTGAGGAGGATCTGAAGCAATTGCTGCAGAAGGTCATGGACTGAAGCCTCCTATATGGACTGAAGCTCAACATCAAGAAAACAAAGATTCTAACCACTGGGCCAACTGCCAGCGTCAGTATGGATGGTGAAGAGATTGAGATAGTTAACAGTTTTAGTTTACTTGATTCCACAGTCAACACTCTTGGTACCAGCAGCCAAGAAATCAAGAGATGAATTGCATTAGAAAAATCAGCTGTTAGGGACCTCTCCAACGTACTGAAGAGCAATGATGTCAGGCTGGACACTAAGGTGCACCTGATCTGAGCTATAATCTTCACAGCAGTGTGCTATGCATCAGAGAGGGGACAGTGAGTAGGAATGATAGAAAGAAAATTGATGCCTTTGGGCTGTGGTGCTGGAGAAGAGTGTTGAATATACCATGGACTGCTAGGGGAACAAACAGGTTTGTCCGGGAGAGGGTGAAACCAGAATGCTCCCTGGAGTCAAGGATTCTGAAGCTTCACCTGACATACTTTGGGCAAGTTACAAGGAGAGACTGGTCATTGGAGAGGGATATCATGTTTGGGAGAGTAGAGGGACAGTGCAGGAGAGGAAGACCTTTGATGAGATGGATCAATTCAGTGATTGGGGTGGTGGCAGTAGGTGTGTGGGAGGCTGTGAGGTTGGCATGGGATAGGGCGAGATTAGGGCTATTGTACGTAGGCTCACTATGAGTTGTAAGCAACTTGATGGCACATAACAACAACAAACAAATCTTTAGCCAACAATTTTACAAGGGGTTCATCACATGATGTTCTTGCTAAAGACAAATTAGTAAGCACAAGTGAAGCTACGTTTACCGTGCTTACTGGTTAATCCATCAGGGAGGCAAATGGAAACTGTGATTTACTGAAAACCCACAGTGAACAGATAAAGAGCTGGATGTTGGAAGCTCAGTTAGGCAACAGCTAGGGAGCTTTCTTTCAAACTTCAGGAAACAATCAAGTGATGCAATTAAAACATAAAATTAATAAGAATCCCTAGAAATGCTGAAGAATTGTTACCCTAAAATAAGAGGAGACAGATTAGGCAGCAACACTGAGCACAAAATCTTGTATCAATTACAGCTCTTGAGAGCTAGGACCACTCCTGGCCACTGTCAGCACTTGTGCTTCTTTGGCCTCTGAAATCAGTGAGCTGCCTCATCATTCTTAAATATTTCTTATCATCTTTGTTTTGTTTCCCATCTTTGGCTAATGATTTTTTAAAGAGCCTGGGCAAGGAATTGACAAAACAATGGCCCAAATCAGGTGCACCTTAGACTTCATACTGATATCATTGCTCTTCAGTATTTTGGATAGGTCCCTGACAGCAGACTTGCCCAAATCAATCTTTTTCCTTATCTCCTGGCTGCTTGTACCAAGAGTTTTGATTGTGGATCCAAGCAAGATGAGATCAGTAGTTTGAATCCTTTCTCCATCTATTAATAATGATGTTGCCCACAGGTCCAGTAATAAGGACCTTCATATTCTTGATTTTAAAATCTAATTCATTGACTATGCAAAGGCATTTGACTGTGTAAATCATAACAAACTATGACTGACTCTGAGAAGAATGGGAATCCCAGAACACTTGATCGTTCTAATGCGAAACTTATACTTGGACCAGGAGGCTGTGGTCAGAACAGAGCAAGGGAACACTGCATGGTTCAAAATTGGGAAGGGTGTACGCCAGGGATGCATCCTATCTCCATACCTTTTCAACCTATATGCAG
>NW_006399945.1:5684003-5701175 GCF_000299155.1 Elephantulus edwardii
GGATGGGAGTGTCAGAGACAGTGCGATTGGCACAGGACAGAGCGGAGTTTAGGGCTGTTGTACATAGGGTCGCTATGAGTCGCAAGCGACTCAACGGCACATAACAACAACAACAACAATTCATATTGGAAACTGTAGTTTTTTGCAACAAATGCTTCAGGTCCCCCTACTTTCACCAACCAGGGCTGCACCATCTGCATAGTGCAGGTTGTAGGTGAGTCGTCCTTTGATCCTGTTGCCATTCTTTAATGTAGAATCCGGATTCATCAATTATTTGTTCAGCATATAGATTTAATAGGTATGGAGAAAGGATAGACCCCAGATGCACATACTTCCCAGTTTTAAACCATCCAGTGCTCTCTGGTTCCTCCTGGGGGGAACAAAATCCACTGTAGTTTTCAAGATGTATTTATTTGTTCTTTTGGAAGTCCATGGGATAGTCAGTACTCTTCTCCAACACCACAACTCAAAGGCATGGTTTCTTCTTCTGTCATCCTTATTCACTGTCCACAGCAAGTAATTGAAAAGACCATAGACTGAATCAGGTGCAACTTAGTCTTTAAACTGTCATCATTGCTCCTTAACACTTTGGAGAAGTCCTGGACAATAGATATTCCCCAGTGAAACATGTCTTCTGATGTTGCTGATACCCAGCAACAATAACAATTTTCTTATTTTATTAATTTTATTGTCTTCAATTCTTTCTAGCTAAATTAGAACAAACATATTTTATTACTTGTTTCTTCCAAGTAGAAATAAATTTATGTTTCCAGCCATCACTAACAATAATGAAATATTATCTAATGTCTCCCTAGTTACTATGAAGAAATTAGTGCATGCTTGCTTTCTTTCAACTCCACCAACTTTTAAATTTTTGCACAAATTGAGGCTGTCATACTATTATTGCTTACTATTTAAATTGTCATATCCTGTGTGAACAATTGTTTTCCATATTGCTGTATCATTTGAAAGGTATTAATTTTCATATGAGCTCTGGTGGCCTAGAGACAAGAAGCTGCACTGCAGTCTCAAAGGTACGCAGTTTGAGGTCATCAGCTGCTCCCTGGGAGGAGGTTGGGCAATCTCCTCCCATATGATTATATAAATCTTAAAATAATTATTAAAAATAAAGACCTAATTTCTAAATATTAAACATTAAATTCTTTGGTATTCTTCATCAAAATAATCAGAGATGGTTTTAAGATGTTCTTGCTTTTAACAAAAAATTTAAAAAAGATGTTCTTGCTTTTAGAGCCCATCAAGTCAGCCTTAACTCAAAGCAGCTCTATGCATGTTGTTGTTGTTATTTGCCATTGAGTCACTTGCAATTCATAGTGATTCTAAGCACAGCAGCTCTGAACCCTGCTCTATCCTAAACCAATCTCACTGTTTCCAGCACATCTACCCCTATTACTCCTGTCACTGAGTCAATCCATCTCATCGAGGGTCTTCTATCCTATTCTGTCCCTCCACCCTCCCAAGCATGACATCCCTCTCCAAGGACTGCTCCTTCCTTGCAACATGCCCAAAATATGTCAGAGGAAGCTTCAGAATCCCTGCATAACAGAAAGAAAGAAGAAAACAAACAAACAACAACAAAAAACCCCTGCACAAAACCTCCCAGTTCTGTGTTGTCCTCCTAGCCATTGCTGAGTTTGTTTGTGCAGCCCTTTCTCAGTCAGTCTTGAGAGTGTTCTTTTTTTGATAACCCTCTGTTGTACTAAACTTGCTGTCTTTCTCTAGGTCCTTCTTGATAAGTAAGTATCTATACATAAAATTGCAGCTGTTAAGTTCATTCCAACTCATGAACTTTTCATAGGGTGTTTTCTAGGTTGTTGATTTTCTTTGCAGAAACAAACTGCCTCATCATTCTCCCACAAAGTGGTCGGTGAGTTAAAACTATAGATAGGTCTTTTGGTCATCAGCCACTACACCACCAGCATGACTTTTTAAAGTTAGTGCTTTGATTCTCTCCTCCACTCCTCTTAGTCATACTCATGAGTTCTCAAGTGTAATTGATAACTTCTTCAGGAAGAATTTGTTTCAAACCTTTGTTTTTCATAGAGATTGACACAATGACTGTCACAATAAACCAAAGTATATTAAACACGGTAAGGATGGCACAGGATCGGACAAGATTCAGACTCATAATCCATAGGTTCACTATGAGTCATATTCAAATCAGCAGGCCCTAATAGCAACACAAAAAGGTGTTTTCAAGGCCCCTATGACACACGGCAGCCCTCTGTAGGTAGACCCTTGTCCTATCTTACGTCATCCTCATTATCTCTGTCATGCTCAAGTTCCATTGTTATATCCACTCCATCTTATTTAAGATCTTCCTTTATTTCACTGACACTCTATTTGTTTCAAGTAAAAGTAAATAACAACACTAGAATCACAGAAATAATAAAAATTAAAAATAAACTGAAGACTAAATGCATTAATTTTGACAATGACTTGTGGGTTTTGTTGAGTTTACATTTATTGGTTTGCTTATAAAGTTCATATACATTGTGTTTCACACTAGTCTTCATTTACATTGTGTTTCATACAATCATTCAAATGCATTAAGCTTTATAAAATTAATCACAACTTGACCTTGACCATTATTAACCTATCTTATCACCTGTATCCTTTCCATTCCTTCCCCCACTCCCTCCACTCAAAAAAATGTGCAACCCTGTGGTCTCACCCCATGCATCCTCACCCCTACTCTCCCACAATTTTGATAATTGTTATTATGTGCTATCAAGTTGACTTTGACTCATAGTGACCCTATGAACAACAGATCTGAGCTTTGCCCTCCCCTGCACTATCCTTACAATTTCTGACTTGCTCAAGCAAACTGTTACAATCCCTTTATCAATCTATCTAAGGTGTTCCACTTTTTCTAACTCTCCAACTTAATCGACACACTATCCTTTCAAGGACTAGTCCCTCCTGGCAACACACCTGAGACATGTGAGATAAAGTTTTACCATTCTTGCCTCCAAGGAGCATTCTGGCTTCACCCTCTCCAGGACAAACTTGTTTGTTCTCCTAGCAGTGCATGGTATATTCAACACTCTTCTCCAGCACCATAGCTCAAAGGCATCAATTCTCTTTCGATCATCCCTATTCACTGTTCAACTCTCCAATGCATAGCACATAATTGCAAAGACTATAGCCTGGATCGGGCACACCTTAGTCTCCAGCCTGATGTCGTTGCTCTTCAGTACTCTTGAGAGGTTTCTCACAGCTGACTTTCCCAATGCAATCCGTCTCCTGATTTCCTGGATGCTGTTACCAAGAGTGTTGACTGTGGAATCAAGTAAACTAAAACTGTTAACTATCTCAATCTCTTCACCATTCATACTGATGTTGCCAATTAGCCCAGTTGTGAGAATCTTTGTTTTCTTGATGTTGAGCTTCAATCCATATTGAAGACTGCAGTCCTTGACTTTCTGCAGCAAGCGCTTCAGGTCCTCCTCAGTTTCAGCAAGCAAGATTGTGTATCTACATAATACAGGTTGCTGATAATTCTTCCACCAATCCTGATGTCACATTCCTCCTCATACAGCCCAGCATCTCAGATGATCTGTTCTGCATACAGATTGAAAAGGTATGGAGACAAAACACATCCCTGACGGACCCCTTTCTTGATTTTGAACCATCCAGTGTCTCCCTGCTCTGTTCTGACTACTGCCTCCTGGTCCAAGTATAAGTTTCGCATTAGCACAATCAAATGTTCTGGGATTCCCATTCTTCTCAGAGTCAGCCATAGCTTGCTGTGATCCACACAGTCAAAAGCCTACAAAGGTTATATACATTGCATTTTGCAATATTCTTAATTCACTTTGTGTTTCATATATTCTCATTCATTATGTTTAGTAAATTTCATCACCATTGCCCACCAGCACCCTGTCTTTTCAGGTCCCTACCAGATCTTTCCCATGTCCTTTACCCCCCTCCCTCCACCCATCAAATTGTGCAACTCTATGATTTCACCCTTATTCATCTTCACCTCTCTGTTCCTACCCTTTCCTCCCTTGGATCCCCATACATGTTTTACTAGTTATTCTTTTATTTTACAATGATGGTCTCATGCATTATTTGTTCTTATGAGACTGAGTTAGTTCATTCAGCATAATGCTCTCTAGTATCTCCCAAGTTATATAGTATTTTCTAAAATCATTACTCCTGAGTGTTGATTAGTATTTCAATGTGTGAATATACTACAATTTTTAATCCATTTGTTAGTGGTTGGACATTTGCACTGTTCCCATGTTCTTGCAATAGTGAATAATGCTGCTATGAACATTGGAATCCAAGTCTTTGTTTGTGTCTTGATTCTAATTTCCTTTGGTGTATTCTTAGTAGTGGAATAAGTAGATCATATGGAGTGCGTATGTTCCGTTTTTTTAGGAAACATCAAACTACCTTCCAGAGTGGTTGTACCATTTTACAATCCCACCAACAGTGTATGGAGTCCTACTTCTCTGCATCCTTTCCAATATTTATTGCTTACCTCCCTGCTAGTCTTTGCAACTGCTAGTGGGGTGAGATGACATTTCATTGTGGTTTTGATTTGTATCTCTCTGATTGCCCGTGATTTTGAGCATTTCTTCATGTGTCTGTAGGAATATCTTCATCTGTGAAAAGTATTTCTATGTCTTTTGCCCATTTTTTAATGGAGTTATCAGTCTTTTTTCTTCTGGAGGCCCAGGAATATTCTGTAAACTTTGGTTATGACACCCTTGTTTAAGATGGTATTGCCAAATATTTTTGGTTTGGTTCCCATCCACCCCCTAGTCTGCTGAAAAAAACTTTTGGTTGTGAATTGGGATTTAGTATTTAGAAGGTTCCACTCATCAATTTCATCCTCTCCATATTGTGCATTTCTGGCTATATTTGTCAGCCTCTTCATACCGTCAACTGGCCCTTCTAACCTTGGTCCCAGTTTGTTTCCTATAAACTTTATAGTTGTGGGAATTACTCCAAGGTTTCTGATCCACCTTGAGTTTATTTGTCTCTCTGATGTGAGATGTGGATCCTGTTTCAGCTTTCTGCAGGTAGCAGTCCAGTTTTGCAGCACCATTTTTTAAAGAGGTTGCCATTTCCCCATATGATATGTTTTGCTTCCTTGTCAAATATCAGTTGACCATAGATAGGGTCCATTTCTGGGTTCTTGATTCTGTTCCATTGGTGTATGTGTCTGTCATTATGAGTGCCATGCTCTTTTAGTTGCTACAGCTGTGTAGTAGGTTTTGAGGTCAAGGAGTGCTATGTCTCCCATTTTATTTTTGTTCTTTAGAAGTGCTTTGCTTATTTGGGGTCTCTTTCCTCTCCAAATAAACTAGGCAATTTTGCTTTCCAATCCTTGAAAACATTAGGTTTAAATTGTTTAAATATTATTTAACACTTAATTACACACAAAACTGGGCATTTAATTAAACTTTCAATGTACATTCTGTCCTCCCATGATAACAGAATCAGATATTTTAATGATATACACATTGTTTACCAATCTGAGCACTCTTGGATTATTTAAATCAATCAATAAATATAAAAATTGCATTGGAGGTGCTATTCGTTCACAAATGTGCTGTTGTCATGTACTGTGAGTCAGATCTGACTCATAGCTGACCCTCTGGTAGCTTTTCAGAGGTTGGTAATTATTTGGGAAAAGATTGCCTGTCCTTCTCCTGGGGAGCAGCTGGTAACCTTGAACTATGGGGATTGCAGCACAGCTTCCTGCCACTGGGTCACCAGTGCTCCCTATTACAGGTGTATGGTCTAATTATATCCATCCAATTAAATGGGGAGATCATAGTTTAAGCTATAGATCATCTTGAAACTGTGAGCAAAACAAGATTGATAAGAGCTGAGATAATTCTTTGAAGCTTAACTCAGCCAGTTATTGTACCACCTATGCTTCCAATAAAGTAACCCATTTTTATATTATATGACCTTTGGTGGCCTAGTGGTAAGAAGCTGAATTGAAATCCCGAAGGAACATGGATGGGCAAGCAATCTCCTCCCATGTGATTAACTGCCTCCGAAAAACTGCTTGAGAATCAGCTATGGGTTAGCTCTGACTCGACAGCATACAACAACATAAGATAGACCACATTACTTTTTTGTCAAGAAGACAAGTTTAAATACAAATCTATAACCTCTGTAATAAAAATTCAAACTTCAGTTGCATTAGCTACATGATATAAAGTTACATAGTAAGATGCTGATTTAATGAATTATGTGACATCTCTAATGGGATATTAAGTGAATATTAAAAGTAATTAAATAAACTTTACTAATTTACATATTCCTATTGAAAGAAGAAGAAATTAAATGAAAAGGAAAGTAAAAAATAGTGTATATATTTCTGTAACACTTTTTTGTATGGTTAGACAACATCAATGGGAGGAACCACTAGATATTGAGAAAGTGCTTGAATACTGGAGAGGGTGATATATGTCCGGAGACAGAGATCGGAAGGAGATCTATTTTTTCAAATTGTTCTGTTCCCTTTTAATCTGGTAACTCGTATTATTTTTTCAAAGAATATACAAAGTAAAATGGAAACAAAGATAAAACAAAAGAGATAGGAAAACACACAATTCTGAGGCCATAAACTTTACATCAACAAAGAAAATATGAGAGTAAAAAGCTCTACATGACAGGATATTAAAGAGATAGTAAAAATAATTAGTAGTCACACTATAAATGTCAAAAATAACCATTTGGTTATAATGCAAATCAATTGAAAGTTATTTACAAAACATTACAAGTAAGAGATTTATACAATGTTTGGTAAACTAAACTAACCCTGGCTGAAGCTTTAAGATTTTAAATATGTCAATATTAAGAAGAAAGAATTTTCTCTAAAAAGAGAAGAAGAATGGACATGGCTAAAGTATTAGGATGCTAACTGAAAGGTTAAAAGTTTCAGCCTTCCCAAACACAACTCAGAAGCAAAACCTAGCATTCTACTTACTAAAAGTCATTCATTGGAAATCCTCCAGATCTACAATGATCCACACAAGGGTACTTTAGATAAGAGTGGACTTAATGATAAGTGGTATGATTAAGTAAGAATAGCGAAAACCCTCCAAAATAAATAAACACAATAGTTATTTTAAACCCTATATTAACTTTATTTTTTGTATATCTAAAGATACCAAGAGGGTAATTAAGTTCACAGACAGTAGAAATTATAAATCAGAAAAAAAGAAAAACAACAGAAAAAAAAACAGAAACTCAAATGTAATGGAAAACTTCTAATATTATAATGACTTCATTTTCAAAAAGAAAAACAAAACTAAAGAAATTTAGAGCAGCACACCAAAAGTTACAGACTTCAGGATATGTTTTTCATATACATTTTCCAAATACACTCTACTTTCATTTCTTTCAAACCTTATAAAGTTTTTAGTAAATAAATAAAATATTACTAATTTACTCAGAGAAAGAAGAAGAATGTGTTTGATAGAATGTAACTGATGTCAACTTTCATTTGGAAGCTAGGAAGCATTAATTAAAAAATATCTGATAAAAGCTGAACATAGAAATTACATATTATCCAGCTATTCCACTGCTTGGAATATACCCTGAGAAAACGAGAACTGAGGCACAAACAGAGATTTATACACCAATGTTCATAGCAGTGTTATTCACCATTGCAAGAACATGAAAACAGCCCAAATATCCAACCACAATCAAATGGATTGAGAAATCATGGTACATTCACATGACAGGATACCATGCACCCTGCAGGAACAATGATTTTGTAAATCACTGCTTAACTTGGGAGGGACTGGAAAGCATTAAGCTAAGTGAACTAATTCAGTCTCAAAAGGACAAATACTGTATACAAGACCATTTTTGTAAAAATAGGTAACTAGTAAAACACGTAGGAGATTGGGAGAGGATCTAGGGGGAAGATTAATCATAGGGTTGTACAACAGGATGGTTGGAGGGAGGGTGGGTAAATGAAAGGTAAAGATCAGGTCTGAAAAACAATGTATATGAACTTTGTAGTTAAACCAGTAAAAAATAAATTTTTGAGACTATTTCTTTTTTAATTAATTTTAATGAACATTTACAGAGACTTTGGATTTCCATTCACTCATTATTGCATTTTTTTCCTGCCCACCCTTCCCCCCCAGTTCACTCTTCTCTTTGAAAAGTAAAAGAAAAATGGTTTCATTGTTATACAATCCCTTACCCCCCAAGTGCACTCCACTATGCAGCTTTCATTCTGAACTCCTTTGATAATAATAATACCTAATCATATATCACTTTTAAACAGTTATCTCCCTCATCAGTTTCAATGTAATATACATTGTTCTCTCTTTCTCATTCTCCCCTAAACCCCAACATTAGTCTCATTTTACAACAGTGGCACTATGCAGTATTTGTCCTTTAGTGACTGAGATATTTCACTCAACATAATGTCCTTCAAGGTCATTTATTTCGAATAATATTTCATGAGTTCCTTGTTTTTCACTGCAGCATAGTATTCCATTGTATGGATATACCTGAGTTTCTCTATCCTTTCGTTTGTTGATGGGCACTTAGGTTGTTTCCAACTCTTTGCTATTGTGAAAAAGTCACAATAAACATGGCTGTGCATGTATCTGCTTGGGTGGCAGTTATGGTTTCATTAGAGTATATTCCCAGTAGTGGAATTGCTTGGTCAAATGGTATGTTTATTTGCAACTTTTTGAGAAAGCACCATATAGCCTTCCACAGTGTTTGCATCATTTTACACTCCCACCAAGAGTGAATAAGTGTTCCAGTTTCTCCACAACCTCTCCAGCATGTAATGCTTGCTTCTTTGTTAAATTTAGCTATTCTTACTGGGGTGAGATGATATCTTTGTTTTGATTTGCATCTCTCTTAGAGCTAGGGACTTTGAACATTTCTTCATGTGTTTGTTTGCCATCTGAATATTGTCTTTGGTGAAGTGTCCATATCCTGTGCCCATTTTTCAATTGGGTTATTTACCTTTATCTTGCTATGGTGCTCAAGTATTTTATAAATTCTAGATATAAGCCCCTTATCTGACAGGTTATTACCAAAGTTTTCTCTCAGTCTGTGGCTTCCCTTTTTACCCTGTTGGAGAAGTTTTTGGATGTGCATAAGGATTTGATTCTCAGAAGTTCCCATTCATCTATTTTATCCTCTCCTGTGTGTAGATTTTTCAGGATGCTGTTTATGTTGTGGGTTAGGACTTCTAGAATTCTTCCAACCTTTTCTTTAATGAAGTTTATAGTCCCTGGTTTTAGTTCTAGGTCCATAATCCACTCTGAGTTGGTTTTTGTGTATGGAGTGAGGTGTGGATCTTGCTTGAGTTTTCTGAAGATAGTTTTCCAATTTTGTCAGCACCACTTGTTATAAAGGCTCATTCCTCCACTTAACTGATTTCATCCTTGTCAAAAATCAGTGGATCATAAGTAGATAGGCTGATTTCTGGGTTCTCAATTCTAGTCCATTGATTAAAATAAAAATTTCATTTAAGCATAAAAAAATCTCTGATAAAATAGCCAAAAGGCAACAGATGGAAAATGGGAGAGAAAAAGACAATTAAAATTAAGTAATCAAGAAACCATAACTTCAGATGAATAAAATTTGTAGAAATAATAAACGGAAAATAGAGTTCAAATAATTACTTAATTAAGACTTCACCAAATATTAATTAATTAATTAATTAGCCCCAAATAACTTAGTTAGCTATGAGACCAGAGAGGAAGGAGCAGTAGCAAGGAGTTGTCCTCCAGTTCATTTCTGGTGGTCTTCTTAGCCACAGCAAACATTCCAACCAGTTGGAGGACCAGGGAGGAAAGAGCAGAGGCAAAGTAATTTTTTTTCACAGTGGGCTCACCAGCTTCAGCAAACTTTGTCAGGACCAGAGACAAAGGACCATATACAGCGTGAGTTTCCCTCCCATTGTTTATTGGAGTGTTGAGTTCCTCAATGGAAGAAAATGTTCCCATGAGCCCATGGGCCAGACAGACATCCAAGCCAAGCAAGTTTCCCTCCTCTGAAGCAGTGAGTTCCCTAGACAAAGCCATAAGATCCAGGACCTGCAAAGTCCCCAGGCAAGAAAAATTCTATCACAGCAATGACACAAAAGAAAGAAACTTCCTCACACCCTACACAAAACCAAAGAACAATTTCTCTTGAAAGTAGTGATCAAACCACAGAACTAATTGATTTCCTGAAGCTGGAAAGTCTGATGGAACTTGCTGACACAGAATTCAAAAGAACAATGGTTGAATATTTCCAACAGGTGTAAGGAAAACTAAAAAAATTGAAGGATTCTACAAGCAAAAGTCAAGAGGAACTTAAATAACAACTCAAGACAATGCAGATAAAACAAATGAGGCAATAGAACCCTCCAAGAATGAGAAACAGAAGTCCAGAATATTGGGATCAATGACTGAGACTCTGTAAACATGTAGAAAGTACAGATGAGCAGCGCTGAACAGATGTAGCACAAAACCAGAAAATTTGAAGATAGAGCTCTCAGCAATGATTGACTAAAGCAACAAGCAGAATCAAACACTAAAGAAAATGAAGAAAGCCTAGGAATAATGTAGGACACCATCAAGAGGAATAGCATGTGCATAATTGAAATTCTACAGGAGTAAGAAGCAAGCTGAGTAAATCCCATATAGAATAGACCCCAAAAAGAAAAAAAAACACCAAGGCATATTAGTGTCAAATTCACCATAATCAAAAACAAGGAGAAAATTCTGAAAGCAGCTAGAGGAAATTAAAAGTAATACACAAGTAAAACATTACAATGACGTGTTCAAAGAGCTCGAGTCAGAAAATCAAAGGCGCCAAATTCGCTCAGCATTTCTTAAGCCAAAGGAACTGAAGAACAAAGTCAAGCCTCGAGATGTAATACTCAAGGATGTTTTGAGCAGAATGTTAAATGTTCTAGGAAGCAGTAAAAGAAGATGGAAAGTCATACAGAGTCATTGTATCAGAAGGAATTGGGGGACACAGAATTTCATAAAACAACATATGAGCAAGAGCCTGTGGTGATGAAGGAAGACGTTCAAGCTGCTCTGAAAGAATTGACAAAAACCAAGTCCCCAGGAACTGACAGCTTAGCAATTGATATAATTCAACAAACAGACACTGCACTGGCTGTACTCAACAAGTTGTGCCAAGAAATCTTGAGGACAACCACCTAGCAAACTGACTGGAAGAGATCTATATTTGTTCCCATTTCAAAGAAAAGTGACCCAACAGAGTGGAAATTATTGAACAATATCATTAGTATCACATGCAAGCAAACTGTCTGAAGTGCAGGCAGAGTTTAGAAGACGTGGTGGTTTTGGAATATTACACCTAATGTTATATGATCTTGGCTGAAAGCAAGGAATACCAGAGGAATGTTTATCTGTGTTTCATTGACTACAGAAAGGCATTTGACTGTGTGGATCATAAAAATTTGTGGCTAACTCTGAGAAAAATGGGAATCCTAGAACATTTGATCATGCTTGTGTGAAACCTATACTTGGACCAGGAGGCAGTCATCAAAACAGAACAAGGAAACACTGCATAGTTCAAAATTGGAAGGAGTGTATGTCAGGAATGTGTCCTATCTCCATACTTTTTTAATTTATATGCAGAACCAATTATCCAGGAGGCTGGGCTCTATGAGGAGGAATGTGGCATCAGGATTGGAGGAGGACTCATCAACAACCTGCATGATGCACATGACACAATTCTGCTTGCTGAAACTGAGGAGGACCTGAAGCACATGCTGAAGAAGGTCAAGGACGGCAGCCTCCAATACGGATTAAACTCAGCATCAAGAAAACAAAGATTCTCACCACTGGGCCAATTAACAGCATCAGTATGGATGGTGAAGAGATTCAGATTGTTAACAGTTTTAGTTTACTTGGCTCCACAGTCAACACTCTTGGTACTAGTAGCCAGGAAATTAAAAGACAAATTGCATTGGGAAAGTCGGCTATCAGAAACCTCTCCAATGGATAGAAGAGCAACAATGTCAGTCTGAAGACGAAGGTGCACGGGCTCCAGGCTGTGGTTTTTGCAATTAAAGACCCTCAATGAGATAGATTGATTCAGTGACTGGAGTAATGGGGGTAGGTGTGTCAGAGACAGTAAGATTGCCAAGGGATAGAGCAAGGTGTAGGACTGTTGTACATAGGTCGCTATGAGTTGCAGGTGACTCCATTGCACAAAACAACGACAACAATACTTTTATAAACCTAAAGATGCAGCAAGAAAACTGTTGGTAATAGTTGACCAATTCAGCAAAGTAATAGGGCACAAGATCAACATGCAAAATTCAATTGGATTCCTCTACAATGACGAAAAGAATATAGAAATGGAGCTAAGAAACACAATATAAATTACAATAGCCCATCACAAGATCAAATACTTGCCAACAAATCTAACTAGAGACACAAAAGTTCTATAAAAAGAAAATTACCATACATTACTAGAAGAAACAAAAAGAGAACATATCAAAATGGAGGAATATTCCATGCTCATGGACAGGGAGATTCAATATAGTGAAAATTGAAATTTTACCAAAGATAATCTGAATATAGATACAGATTCCATTCTTCAATGAGTTGGAAAAGGCAATGTTAAATTTTATGTGGTGTGAAAAGAGATTTCAAATAAGCAAAGCACTCCTGAAAAAGAAATAAGGTAGGAGACATAACAATCCTTAATCTTAAATCCTACTACACAGCATGGTAGTCAAGATATTGTGCTGCTGGCATGGCAAAAGACACAGATCAATGAAATATAATTAAGAACCCAGAAATCAGCTCATCCACCTATGGCCAACTGAGTTTTGTTTTTTGGGTTTTTTTAACAAGAAGATGAAAACAGTTAAGTGGGAAAGAACAGCCTCTTTAACAAATGGTGTTGGAAAAATTAAAAAACTATCTATAGAAAATTTAAGCCAGACCCACACCTCACAACATACAGAAGAACCAATTCAAGGTGGATCATGGACCTAAAAGTAAAAACAAAGACTGGAAAAATCATCAGAGAAAAGCTAGGAACAACTCTAGGAGCCCTAATCCACAGCATGAATAGACTTGCAAGCACGATGGAAAGCCTACAGTCAGGAAGGAATAAATTAGATGAATGACCTGCTAAAAATAAAATTCCTATGCACACCAAAAAACTTCTCCAGTAGGGTAAAGAGAAACCCACAGATTAGGTAAAATATTTGTCAATGATATGTTTGATAAGGGATTCATATTTAAAATTTATACAATACTCTAGTATTTCAACAAGAACCCAATTGCAAAATGGGCAAAAGTTTATAAATAGATGCTTCACCAAGAAGAAATTTAAATGGTAAAAAAGCACATGATAAAATGTTCAACATCCCAAGCTATCAGAGAGATGCTAATCAAAACAACTATGAGATATCATCGCAGCCCAGCAACAATAACAAAATTCAACAGGACAGCAAACAACAAATGATGGAGAGGTGTGAAGAGATTGAAACTCTTAATGTCTTCTGGTGGGGATGTAAAATGGGAGAACCACTAAATAAAATGCTTTCAGAAAAACCTGTAAACACTAAACAAGGAAGATAGATACAGTAGTGTAGTGGTAGAGCTGAGATTGGAAGTCAGTTGAAATAAAGAAAATCACTAACAAGCATCATTTAACAATTGGCCCATGAAATGCATGTTTCTTGAATGTTGGAAAGCTGGAAATTGTTAAAAATTAAATAGAAAGCATGAATATTGGCATACTATGCATTAGTGAGATGCTATAGACCAGCTATGGCCACTCTAGATCAGAGAATCATGTGGTATACTATGCAGGTAATGAAAAACAGAGGAAGAATGGTGGTACATTCATAGTCAAAAATTCAGTTTCAAGTTACATCCTGAAATATAATGTTGTGAGTGATAGGAATTAATATCCATATGCATACAAGGAAAATCTGTCAACACAACTATTATTCAAATATATGCTCCTACATCTAGAGCCAAAGAGGAAGAAATGGAACATTTTTACCAAAATTTGCAGTATGAAATTGACCAAACATGCAATCAGGATATATAATGATCATTGGTGACTGGAATTCAAAAGTAGGAAACAGTGAAGAAGGAACGGTAGTTGGAAAATATGGGCTTGGTAATAGAAACAAAGTTGGAAATAGAATGATTGAATTTTGTATTTACAATTATTTAATCATTGCAAATAAATTTTCTAAAAGACACAAAAGATGACTTTACATGTGGATTTCACCTGATGGGCTGCATAGGAATCAGAGAGACTACATTTGGAAGAAATAGATGGAAAAGCTCAGTATCAGCAGTCAAAACTAGGCCAGAGGTAGACTGCAAGTCAGATCATCAATTACTCATATTCAAGTTCCAATTTATGCTGAAGAAAATGAAAATAAATTTGCAGAAACCAAGAAATGATCTTGAATCAATTCCAGTGGAATTTCATGATCACCTTGAGAAGAGGTTTGAGGCATTGAACATCAATAATAGAAGACCAGATGAGTTGCGGGATGATATCAAGTATATCATCCATGAAGAAAGCAAAAGGTCATTACAAAAACAGAGAGAAAAAAAGTATCAAAATGGATGTCTAAAGATTGAACTGGAGCACCAAGAAGCCAACTCTAAAGGAAAGTACGTTGAAGTGACAGAGCTGATCAGATGGTTTCAAAGAGTAGCTCGGGAGGACAAAGTAAAGTATTATAATGGAATATTTAAAAAGCTAGAATTGAAGAATAAAAAGGGAAGAACTCATTTTGCATTTCTTAAGCTTAAATAACTAAAATACACATTTAAGCTTACTGTTGCAATATTAAAAGATCCTTTGGGCAATATATTGAATGACCTAGAAAACATCAAAAAAAGATAGAAGGAATATACAGAATCATTATACCAGAAATAAATGATTGACACTGAAAAATTTCAGAATGTTCCATATGAACAGGAGCCAATGATAATGAAAGAGGAAGTGGAAGCTGCATTGACAGCATTGGGGAAAAAAATAAGGCCCCAGGAGTCAATGGAATATCAATTGACTTGTTTCAATTAACAAATACGGCCTTGGATGCACTCAAGAGTCTGCCAGGAAATATGGAGGATGGCTATCTGGCCAACAGATTGGAAGAGATCTATATTTGTTCCTATTCCCAAGAATGTGGAAATTATTGATCAATATCATTGATATTGCATGCTAGCAAAATATTGCTGAAGATCATTCAAAAACAGCTTGAATAGTACATAGATAGGGAATTGCCAGAATTTCAAGGAGAATCTAGAAGAGGCCATGTTACCAGGGATATCATTTTTGATGCCAGATGGATCTTGACTGAAAGTAAGGAATACCAGAAGAATGTCTATTTGTTCTTTATTGAATGTGCAAAGGTGTTTGACTGTGTGGATCATGACAAATTGTGGCTGATATTGAGAAGAATGGGAATCCCAGAGCACTTGATTGTGTGCACAAGGGACCTATACCTAGACCAGGATGCTGTTGTGCAAATGGAGCAGGAGAGCACTGCATGGTTTGGAACTGAAAAGGGAGTGTAAAAGGGTTGTATTCTCTCTCCATATCTGCTCACTCTATATGCTAAGCAAATTATCTGAGAAGCTGTACTCTATGAAGAGGAATGTGGCATCAGGGTTGGAATGACTCATCAATAACCTGAATTATGCAGGTGACACAACCTTGCTTGCTGAAAATGAGGAGGACTTGAAGCACTTGTTGCAGAAGATCAAAGAATGCAGCCTTCAGTATGTATTGTATCTCAATATCAAGAAAACAAAGATTCTTACCACTGGACCAATAGACAGTGTCATGATGGATGAAGAGGAGATTGCAACTGTCAACAACTTCATCTTGCTTGGATTCACAATTAACATCCTTGGTATGAGTAGTTAGAATATAAGGATACATTGAACTGGAAAATCTGCAGTTAGGGACCTGTCCAAATTATTGAGGACTAAGGTGTGTCTGATTCAGGCCAAAGTTTTTCTGATTCAGACCATAGTCTTTCTGACCACTTACTATGTATCCGAGATCTGGACAATGAATAAAGATGACAGAAAAAGAATTGACACCTTGAGTGGTGGTGTTGGAGAAGAGCACTGACCATCTTGGATAGCCAAAACAATAAACAGATAGGTCTTGGAGATGGTGCAGCCAGAGTGCTCTTTGGAGGCAAGAATTATGAGGATACACCTCACTTACTTTGGGCATGTTACTAGGAGGGGCTATTCTTTGGAGAGGGACATGATGTTGGGAAGAGTGGAGGGTCAGTGAAGTAAAGTAAAACCCTCAACCGGGGGGATTGACAAGGTGACTGCTGAAATGGACTCTTGAGTGTCCGGAAGTGTGAAGAGGGCGTAGGACAGAACAAGGTTCAGATCTTTTGTCTATAGTCACTATGATTTGTGCTCAACTTGACAGCACCTAACAACTATAGAAAGCAATCTTACACTTTCTCAAAAAATAGGAAATCGAAATATTATTTGACCCAGCAATCCCACTACTGGGAATATACCCTAAAGAAACCAGCATTGTGACTAAAACAGACATAGTACATCAGTGTTTATTATCTCTTTATTCACAATAGCAAAGACATGGAAGCAGCCCAAATATCCATCAATAAAGGTATGGGTAGAAAAACTGTGGTACTTTCACACAATAGCATATTATAAGCAATGAACTCATAAAATACTACACCCCATGGGTGGGCCTGGAAGACATTATGCTGAGGGATATATCTCAGTCCCAAAAGGACACATACTGTATAACACTGATGTTATAAAATAGGACTGATGGGGGAGGGTTAAGGAGAGAATAGGGAAAGAGTGGATGGATAATGAACAATGAATTACAACAGATGTGGAGAATACTGTCCAAAAATAATATATGATTAGGAAGTAAGGTAGAAACTACAGAATTATATTCCAAGAATGCCGATGATAATTATACTTGAAATTTTTCATTTTACTTTCTGCCTCAATTTTGTCACAGATTGAATTTTATATTAAGTAGGTTATATTCAGTTTGCTTGGTGTTACAATCAGCACTCTTGGTACCAGCAGCCAGGAAATTACAAAAAACAAATTGCTTGTGCAAAGTCTGCTTCCATGGGAGAACGCCGCCGCCAGACGAGGGAACGCCGCGAGA